>NW_020838010.1:4502047-4636316 GCF_003676395.1 Aethalodelphis obliquidens
GTGTGTGTGTGTGTGTGTGTGTGTGTGTGTGTGTGTGTGTGTGTGTGGTGTATGTGAGTGTGAGAGAGACAGAAAGCAAGTCCCAACTCTGTGAATTTTTTTTCTCGTACCTTCAAAACCTCTCTCCCTGTGTTACACCTGAATGAACTCTAATTCCATTCTTTGAAAAATTTAAAGTTTTCTCTTTTTTTGCACTTTAAAAATCAACTTTATTGAGATATAATTTACAATAAAAAAGCAGCTATTTTAAGTGTACAGATCAATTACTGCAGTTTGAGTTCATCTTCATCACCCTAAAATTATTCCCTCATGCTCCTTTATTTTTTTGAAGTTTTCTTAAAGATTTCAGTGTTATTTGTCCAAGTTACTATAGCAACTATAGAAAAAAATGACTATGCAATCTACTTCCTTGCTGTTAATCGTGCTTATTGGTCTCCCTGATTAGACTCTAAACGCCTGTAGGGCAGAGACCTTGGCTTATAATGCCCCGGTTGAGAAGTTGTGTTGCTGCTATTAAATGATGAAGGAATATATATTTGTTCATGATGTATGCGTGTGTGTTCCTGACTAGGGAGGTCCCTGATGGAGAAGGGAGAATGAATTTCAGAAGCAAGGTCTTTGGGAGATGAATGAAATGTGTTAATGTTTCAATGCCCCATTAAGTGATGGAAAAACTAGAAAAAAAAAAGGGCCCCCCAAAAAAGAAAAAACAAAAAACGAAAGGTGGGACCCTAGCTGGGGGGATCCTTCTTCTGATGGGCGGCTACATCTCTTACTTACCTAGATGGACGAGGAAGTTACCTACAATGCGATGGAAATTCCTATGTTAGGGAGGTAAACCGTTGGGTTATGACACTGCTTTTTCTCATAGCCATCTTTTTCTAATGCCTTTGTGAAGGTCAGCTTCTCACTCCCAAGGTGAGTTCCTTTGTAAACAATTTACCACCTGCAAGTGTCTGAGAGGAGACAGAGGACAGTTTTGTTTTGCGGAGGGAGGGAGGGAGGGAGGGAGGGAGGGATGAGCTCTCTTTCCCCTCTAGGGAGAACATTTGGCTTTTTCTTTATCTGGCAGTTTTCACTCTCATAATCTAAATTTGGTTGCCCCCCATCATTATTCAAATGGGACACATATTTCCTGACACTGTTGTAAACGTCACTCAAGCAAATTCTCCTTTTTCTCGTCAGGCTGGATGGAAAGCCTATAGCTCTTGTATGGGGGGGTGACTTGAAAGTCGGGCCACAGACAAGTTAAAACTTAGCCTAAGGGTGCAAATGTATTCTCTCACAGACTGTCTTAGTTTCTGCATAACGTAACTTCCAGTTGATTCTATGTCAGATGAATATCAAGGCCATAACTGGTCTATACTATCCGGAGTTCCCTGGCAGTACTTAACTTACCTTAACTGTGGCTGTCATATACTTCTCTGAAAAAGTGAGAAGATGCAAAACTGTAACCGACAGACTCAAAATTCTTGGCTTCTCAAGACTATGGTGGTTGGTTTTGTTTTGTTTTGCTTTTCCCTTTCACTTACAGCTCATATTATTACTCGGTGCATTTTAGTCAGTCATGGCAACATTTCTAAGGTATTACACCGTGTAGTCGTCATGCTTGAATACCCCAGAGCCTAGGTTTAATACTGTTTTGGGGGTTCAGTCTGTAAGACTTCCATGTTGATGAGATGATTACGTATGCACGATCAGACTTGTGTTTCAGAATGATCCATCTTGGCTGTACGGAAGGTGAATTGGCAAAGGGGATGGGAGGGAGGGGACTGAGTAGGAGTCTTGTAACTTTCCAGGTGAGAGGCAATAAGGGCCTGAATTAGAGCAGTGGGAGTTGAAAGGAGGCGATGGTGACAGAGATATTTTGGAGATAGAATTGACAATATTTGGTAATAAATTGTGTGTTGGGGTGGAAGGTAATGAGGAGTTGAGGATACTCTGCTATTAAACGGTATATGGGAATCAGGAGATCAGGACGAGAACTGGATTTGGGATAAATGTGATGAATTCATTTCAGATACGTCTGGTTGGTCTGCTGTTGAGGGAATTCTCGGGATGTGGGGAATTTCAGTGCTAACACCGGGAAAGTCCTGGGCAAACCAGGACTATTTGGTTACTCTAAATTTAGGATATGCTGGATTTGAAGCGTCTGCAGACAGTGGCCCAGAGGTGGTTGGGTATGGAGGAGTGGTGTGTAGAAAGGACATCAGAGTCAGAGGTGTAGTTTGGAGAGTTGCTGATGTAGAGATGATGGGTGAAACCGTAGGAATGGGTATGAGAATTAAGGGAAAATACAGAGCATGATATTATAACTACCTCAAATCCCTTGTGGAATTATATCTATATCCTTGTGGATATAAATGAATGAATAAAATAATTAACGAAGAGAAAACAGTGAATGAGAAGAAGACAGCAGACTGGAGTTTGAGGCCCACCTACCTGTTGAGGTTAGCTATAGAAAGAAAGAGGCTGAGCCCCAAGAGATCTAAAGGGAACAAGATGATGATTTCATAGAAGCCAAGGAGGAAGAGAATTTCAAAAAGGTGGGAGTCAAGGAAGATAAATATTGAGGATAGGTGATTGGGTCTGGTGATTAACATGTTACTGGTCACCTACAAGAGAACATTTTCTGTGGAGTCCTCCAGTCTGTGGAGTCCTGAAATCAGATTACAAGATGCTAATTAAATGGAGAATGGGAAGAAAGGAAGTATGGGTAGTGAGCATAGACTCATCTTTCTCCTAACAACAAGAGTAATTTTCTCCATCGAACACCAACTCAAGATTCAACTCTTCTTGCATTTTCCTGAATGATTGCCATGCCTCCTGCTCTTCTCCTGAAAGTTCCTTTAGTACCTGGGGGCTAGACCATACTATGTAGGAAAAAATAGCTATGTGATGTACTTCTTTATTTTCTGGTAGCTTCATTGTGCTTGGTTAGTCTCCATATTTGAGTCTAAGCTTCCTTAGGGCAGAGACCATGTCTTATATCTCCCACAGTGCCAAGAAAGGCTTTCAAGAATATTTGCTAGTTATTAGGATAGGAAGGATAGAAAGATTTTCTAGTGTAGATTTTCTCACTCTCGACACTATTTACATTTTGGGTTGGGTAGGTCTTTGTTCTGGGAGACTATCCTGTGCACTGTAGGATGTTTAGCAGTATCCCTGGCTTAACCGACTAAGTGCCAGTGGTACCTCCCTTCCGGCCTCCAATAGTTGTGACAACCAAAAGTATTTCCAGATAGTGACAAATGTCCCCTGGGGTGGGGGGAAACTGACTCAGTTGAAACCCATTGCTCTAGGTGAGTTGGGCCTAGCTTATTTATTTCTCTCGTACTTCAGCAGGGGCAATCCAAAGCCATCTCCCATTGAGAAACATTGGTGTCCAGTTCACAGCCTCCAGAAAGGGACGGATCTTCTTCCTTGGTTACTTGCTTTCAGTTCTGAGACCCTTACACTCATTCTTTTCTCTGTCTCTTCCCTGGAGTGAATGAATGGCTCAGTACTTGCACTGAAACACAAAGTGCTGAAACGGTGTCAACATACTTCCCCTAGGATCCAGACTATCAAAGCAAAGCTGGAGAGAGATTTAATTACAGCAGGGGTTTGTAGCATTTCTGCAACTGTAAGGGAAGCATTTATTAATTTGTTTGCAAAGTCCAACTAGTAGTTAATAATATTCAGTATTCTTCTTTTCAAAGTATGTTTCAAGTATATTGTATGTAGCCTCCTCAGAGATTGGCCAGAGGTTGGAGAAATCAGAGAAAGAGGGAATGTATAAAATAAAGGTACAGAAGGTTTCAGTGCCCCAGCAGAGCAAAGAACCCAGGAATCCTTGGCTCTCATTCTTTAGGCTAAACCTGAAGTGTCTCCCTGACACTTTTAGTTATCCCAGTGGGGCCTATGGTTCCGGGAAGACACTTCTTTGTTGTAGTTCAAAGCAATGACTATATGTGGGTTGAGCTCAACTGGGGGGGGTGGTGAGGATAAAGAAAAACTAATATCTCGTCCTGTTCTTTCACCCTGTTCCAGGCTTCTGAGGTTCCTTGGTAGTGCCCTACGAACCTCCCTAGTGCCCTACGGGCAAGTCCGATATACCAGTCAGTACATTTTAATCAAGTGCCTGCTAAATACCCTTAAGACACCCAAAAGTGATGCAAATAAAAGGAGTGAGGTTGCACAAGGGTCATGTTTATTTATTGAACTAAGCATCTTCCAAGTAGTCTTGGATTTTGGCCCCATAACAGCCCGTGAAATAGGTATTATTACTCTCCACCCCCTTTTCACAGAGAAGGAAATGTGAAGCTCAGCGAGGTTAAATGCCATGCCAAGGGCTTATAGCGACAAGGTGACAGAGCTGTGATTCAGACCCTGATCTGTATAACTCCACACCCTGTGCTCTTATCCACTATGCTGATATGATTCATTTATCTAGTCCACTTTCCCCCTTTTTCAAGTGGGTAATTTACTGCATTTTATAGAAAGAAGAACTGAGGACCAGAAAGTATAAATGACTTGCTTAGGATGGCGTGGTGGTGGTAGTGGCGATGGTAGGCGTAAAGAGCAGAGGGAGAAGCTAGAAAACACACTTCCTTCCTTATACTGCATGTTTTTTCTACCTACCACATTCTTTCTAGTTCAGAAGATAAGATACTTCTCATTCTGGGAAATAATTGAAGAACTAGAAAAAGCAGTCTGTCATTAATTGTGTGATATTGAATTTCTGGATTCTCTGGTACAGACAAATCAAACGATAGAGCCATTTTCTTTCCCAACGGACATTGAAGACCATTAGTCATACTTAGCCTGCCAGCAGGCTTTGAGTGGGGAGTACATTGCATCCCTGTGGGATCTTCCAGGGAGATGGAGGAGACCAAAGAATATATACACTTTGACCAGGGAACTGGGCTAGAGAATCCAGCTGCCATAAAAAAGAAGCTTGCTATAGCATTACTAAGTTGCTTCTGAGACACTTTGGGGGGGGGGGGTATGAGAAGAGATGCAGAACTAATTGGTATTTTCCAAGATTTAACTGAGTGATGGTGGCAGTACTGAACAACCTTGGGAGTTCCTTGGCCTTGAAGCAGATTGGCTTCCTATTCTCAACAGGACTTCCCCTAGATACCATTGTGCAATGAACTCCCTCCCGTCATTGGATCAAGGTGACTAATCAGAGGGATGGAGCTAGTCTCTTGCTTCCAAGAAACTAAATTTTACTTTTGCCTGATATAGACAGTCTATTTACATGCAAGAATTTGCTGTTTTCTTGGCAGACTATGGACTATTAAGCATTAGCATTCCTTACAACCCCAGGGATTACTATAAATCCTCAGAGAATTTTGTTACATTGGATAAGTCCTAAACCTCCTGGTTATTTTCACCCCCTCTCAATAATTTACTGTAAAAGAATCATCATGAAGTAGTCTTTTTTGTTTGTTTGTTTTCCCACAAAAGTGGTCATAGCCCAGAGGTTTTATACAGTTGTAACCATCTCTTTCTTTTCAGCCATTGCCCACACCACACTCCTGGAGGCCTGTCACCAGATTTTCATGCCTCCCTCCCCATCAAAACCATATGCCTACACTACCGAACGTAAAATCGATAGCTAGTGGGAAGCAGCCGCATAGCACAGGGAGATCAGCTCGGTGCCTTGTGACCACCTAGAGGGGTGGGAGGGAGGGAGACTCAAGAGGGAAGAGATATGGGAACATATGTGTATGTATAACTGATTCACTTTGATATAAAGCAGAAACTAGCACACCATTGTAAAGCAATTATACTCCAATAAAGATGTAAAAAAAAAACCATATGCCTGCTCCATTGGGTTTTTTTTGATGACTTTTTAAAAAAAAATTATTGGAATATAGTTGATTTATGCCTACCCCAGTGTTGAGAAGCAGGCAGAACTGAGGAATAAGGACTGAGCTGATGAGGAGTGGTTTAGTCAGCATCTAAGGATGCTTAAAGCTCTTTGCTCATTTCCTGAGATTTTCAGGGCCAGAAATCAGTCCTGTAGTGTGATGGCTCTGGAAAGCACGGGGGTTCTGGAGTCAATTAGTTCTAGGTTGATATCGTATCTCTGTCACTCACTAGCCAGGTGATCTTCAGCAACTCTGTTTTCATACTTATAAAGTGAGGATAACAACTCATTTGTTGCAGCTGTCTATTTTTCCGACCTCATGGCCATTCACCTAGGTCTTTCCTCCTACTTGCTAAGCTATTCTGTCATTTTTGAGCTTTGCCCATTATATTTGACTTTGCCCTGTGATATCCATAGGGTATAGAGTGTTGTAATCTAGGCTTCAATTCATGACTGTGCAGACCCTCTCTTTGTTTTGTTTGTGGAATGAAAACTCCATGAGGGCAAGGGCTGCGATTATTTGTGCTTACTATCATATTTCCAGTACCTAGGACCATATCTAGCACATAGCAGGTGATAAATAAAATTTGTGGGATGAGTGAATGAATGCATAAACTCCCCGGTCCCGGTGCCCAGATCAGCCCCATTGCCATAAGGCTGCACACAGCCTGATGTAAGGAGTGGTTTCATCCTACAGGAACAGGTCCTGTTCGGGCACTATCCAGCGAGCAGGGCTACTTACTCGCTTTGCCCTGGATAGTACCTACAAATTTCATTTGGTTCATTCAGGGCTGATACTGAGTCACCCTGTACTGAAGGGGTTAATAGGACTATACAGGCCTATTTAAGTTTAACTTAGAACCTGATAAGGATGACAAAAATGATTAGTTGGCCGAAGTGACCTCCCAATGAGGAAAGAATCAAAAGTATTTTACTAAAAATTGAATTATACAAACACATACTCCCAAACCAAATAATATAGCAGGGTTTTGGAACCAATAACCAGTCTCTTGTCTCTAGGGTATTGATGAAACCATTAGACAGGAATTCATGGTTCATGCTCTGAGCTGCATTCATCATCCTGTTCTTAAGTCATCAACTGAGGACTTCAGTATCCTTTAATAGTCCAAGCCAGTATACACCAAACTGGCTACTTCTTCACATTAGGCCTGATAAGCTAACTGTGGAGAGTTCACAGGGTCTACACATGCTCAGAGTTCAGCCTTGTGAAGCTTACACTCCCTTTACTGCAATTGTAGTGTGTCAGCTCTCTCTTTTCTTAACTGCCAATTGCACATTATAGGCAAAAGCTGTGGGTACACCTCCTGTACTTGGGAACACTTTCTTCTCTAGCTATTAAAAACTGGTTACAAAATGTAGGTGTCCTGGAAAGAGTTATATAAACCATCTTGACTGGGTGAAAAGGAAATGTACTTCCAGGTGGTGTGTTACCTAAAAAAGTATCCCCCGGTTTCTTGGGGGGAGGTGAATTCAGTGGTTGCTTCCTGTGTTACATTATAAATACATCTGGCTGCAACGAAGCTAGAAGTATTCTATTTCCTGTTGCAGTGAGGATACAGTGGGGTCATGTCTGTTTCCTTTTTATGACTCAGAGGGCAGCCTGAAACTACAGGAAAAGTGAGGTAATGGCAGATGCAAACTAAGTGAGCTAAAGGCTGAAAGGAATATATGATTGAGGTTACTCTTAGTAAAGAGTAACTGAGATTTAGCCAAGGCCTAAACAGTAATTAAGGCAAGGCCGGAGTCTATCCAGGACGTCAGGCTAGATAAGGCCTAGCTGGGGCTTAAGTTCAGTTAGCTTATAGCCATGGCCTAGTCCTAGTTACACCTAACAAGAGTGTAGCCAGGTTCAAAGCCCAGTTAAGGCTAAACTAGGGCTAAGCCTATTTAAGGGCTAGTAAGCCCAGTTAAGAGGCAGCCAGGGCCAGAGCCTGCTTATGGCCTAGTTGCTCAGTTAAACTCTAGATAACCCAGATGAGGCCTAGCCTAAACATAGTTAAGGTCTAGTCAGAGTCTAGTTAAGGTGTAGTCAGGGCTTAAGTGTAGTTAAGTACTAGCAAGGACATAGTTAGGCCTGCCCAGAGCCTAAGCATAGCTAGACTTGTCAGAACCTTATTAAGGTGGAGCCAAGATGTAAGCCTAGTTAAAAGCTGGTTATCTTGGTTAAGGCCTCATCAGGGTATTGTTAAAGCGTAAAGAGTGCCATAGCCTACTTTAGGTCAAGTCAGAGCCCAGTAAAGGTCTAGATAGGGCCAAAGCCTAAATAAGTCGCTGTCATAGTCTAGTGAAGTCCTAATAGGAGGATAAAAAAAACTTAGTCCTAGTCAGAGCTTAGTTAAGACTTAGGCAGGGCCTAAGCCTAGTTAAAATGTAATTGAAGCCTAGTAGGTCAAGTCAGAACCTCAGCCTAGTTAAGTGTTACAACTCCGTTACACCTAGCCATGGCCTAAGCCTAAGCTTATGTTTGGTCAGAGCCCAGTTAGGGCCTAAACCTAATTAAGTTCTAGTCACAAATCAGCTGAGGTAGAATCCAGAGCATAAGCTTATTAAAACCTATTCAAAGCAGAGTTAACGCTTAGCCACAGTCTTATTAGGGTACAGCCAGGCTCTAAACCCAGTTAACTAACCAAAATTGTTAAAATCTCCTCAGAGCATGTTAAGGAATAGCCATGGACCTAGCCTACCTTTTGTGTCCACTGAGATTTATCAATTGTAAACTGAGGCTCCTGCATTACAAATGCAGGGTATTCTCTCTCTCTTTTTTTTTTTTTTTTTTTTTTTTTGCAGTATGCAGGCTTCTCACTGTTGTGGCCTCTCCCGTTGCGGAGCACAGGCTCCGGACGCGCAGGCTCAGTGGCCATGGCTCACGGGCCCAGCCGCTCTGCAGCACGTGGGATCCTCCCGGACCGGGGCACGAACCCGTGTCCCCTGCATCGGCAGGCAGACTCCCAACCACTGCGCCACCAGGGAAGCCCTGGCCTAAGCATTTTAAAGCCCAGTTATTCAGAAGCCAGGTAGGGGCTAAATCCACTTCAGTTTTAGTCAGAAACTGGGTGAGGTAGAATCCAGTGCCTAAGCTATATAAAGCCTAGTTACTCAGTTGAGGGGGACTTCCAGGAAGATGGCGGACGAGTAAGACGCGGAGATCACATTCCTCCCCACAGATACACCAGAAATACATCTACACGTGGAACAACTCCTACAGAACACCTACTGGACGCTGGCAGAAGACCTCAGACCTCCCAAAAGGCAAGAAAACCCCCAGGTACCTGGGTAGGGCAAAAGAAAAAACTGAGACAAAAGAATAGGGACGGAACCAGCACCAGTGGGAGGGAGCTGTGAAGGAGGAAAGGTTTACACACACTAGGAAGCCCCTTCGCGGGTGGAGACTGCGGGTGGCGGAGTGGGGGAAGCTTCGGCGCCGCGGAAGAGAGCACAGCAACAGGAGTGCAGACGGCAAAGCGGAGAGATTTCCGCACAGAGGATCAGGGCCGACCGGCACTCACCAGCCCGAGAGGCGTGTCTGCTCACCCGCCGGGGTGGGCGGGGCTGCGAGCTGAGGCGCGAGCTGAGGCGCGGGCTTCGGTCGGAGCGCAGGGAGACGCCTGGGGTTGGCGGCGTGAACGCAGCCTGCAGGAGATTAGTGCGCCACGGCTGGCCGGGAGGGAGTCCGGGGAAAAGTCTGGACCTGCCGAAGAGGTAAGAGACTTTTTCTTCCCTCTTTGTTTCCTGGTGCGCAAGGAGAGGGGATTAAGAGCGCTGCTTAAAGGAGCTCCAGAGACGGGCGCAAGCCGCGGCTAAAAGCGCGGACCCCAGAGACGGGCGTGAGACGCTAAGGCTGCTGCTGCTGCCACCCTGTGTGCGAGCACAGGTCACTATCCACACCCCCCCTTGTGGGGAGCCTGTACAGCCCGCCACTGCCGGGGTCCCGGGACCCAGGGACAACTTCCCCGGGAGAACGCACGGCACGCCTCAGGCTGGTGCAACGTCACGCCGGCCAATGCCGCCGCAGGCCCACCCCCCCCCCCGCGCCCCTCCCCCCCCCCCCCCCCCCCCCCGGCCTGAGTGAGCCAGAGTCCCAGAAGCAGCTGCTCCTTTAACCCCGTCATGTCTGAGCGAAGAACAGACGCCCTCCGGCGACCTACACGCAGAGGCGGGGCCAAATCCAAAGCTGAGCCCCTGGGAGCTGTGAAAACAAAGAAGAGAAAGGGAAATCTCTCCCAGCAGCCTCAGAAGCAGCGGATTAAAGCTCCACAGTCAACTTGATGTACCCTGCATCTGTGGAATACATGAATAGGCAACGAATCATCCCAAATTGAGGAGGTGGACTTTGAGAGCAAGATTTATGATTTTTTCCCCTTTTCCTCTTTTTGTGAGTGTGTATGTGTATGCTTCTGTGTGAGATTTTGTCTGTATAGCTTTGCTTCCACCATTTGTCCTAGGGTTCTATCCGTCCGTTTTTTTCTTAATAATTATTTTTTATTTTAATAACTTTATTATATTTTATCTTAGTTTATTTTACTTTATCTTCTTTCTTTCTTTTTTCTTCATTCCCTCCTTCCTTCCTTCCTTCCTTCCTCCCTCCCTCCCTCCCTCCTTTCTTTCTTTCTTTCTTTCTTTCTTTCTCTCTCTCTCTCTTTCTTCTTTCTTTCTTTCTTTCTTTCTTTCTTTCTTTCTTTCTTTCTACTTCTACTAATGCTTTCTTTCTACTTTATCTCCCTTTTATTCTGAGCCATGTGGATGAAAGGCTCTTGGTGCTGCAGTCAGGAGTCAGTGCTGTGCCTCTGAGGTGGGAGAGCCAACTTCAGGACACTGGTCCACAAGAGACCTCCCAGCTCCACATAATATCAAATGGCAAAAATCTCCCAGAGATCTCCATCTCAACACCAGCACCCAGCTTCACTCAACGACCAGCAAGCTACAGTGCTGGACATCCTATGCCAAACAACTAGCAAGACAGGAACACAACCCCACCCATTAGCAGAGAGGCTGCCTAAAATCATAAGTACACAGACACCCCAAAACACACCACCAGACGTGGACCTGCCCACCAGAAAGACAAGATCCAGCCTCATCCACCAGGACACAGGCACTAGTCCCCTCCACCAGAAAGCCTACACAACCCACTGAACCAACCTTAGCCACTGGGGACAGACACCAAAAACAACAGGAATTACGAACCTGCAGCCTGCAAAAAGGAGACCCCAAACGCAGTAAGATAAGCAAAATGAGAAGACAGAAAAACACACAGCAGATGAAGGAGCAAGATAAAAACCCATCAGACCTAACAAATGAAGAGGAAATAGGCAGTCTACCTGAAAAAGAATTCAGAATAATGATAGTAAAGGTGATCCAAAATCTTGGAAACAGAATAGAGAAAATGCAAGAAACATTTAACAAGGACCTAGAAGAACTAAAGATGAAACAAACAATGAAGAACAACACAATAAATGAAATGAAAAATACTCTAGATGGGATCAGTAGCAGAATAACTGAGGCAGAAGAACGGATAAGTGACCTGGAAGATAAAATAGTGGAAATAACTACTGCAGAGAAGAATAAAGAAAAAAGAATGAAAAGAACTGAGGACAGTCTCAGAGACCTCTGGGACAACATTAAATGCCCCAACATTCGAATTATGGGGGTTCCAGAAGAAGAAGAGAAAAAGAAAGGGACTGAGAAAATATTTGAAGAGATTATAGATGAAAACTTCCCTAATATGGGAAAGGAAATAGTTAATCAAGTCCAGGAAGCACAGAGAGTCCCATACAGGATAAATCCAAGAAGAAATACGCCAAGACACATATTAATCAAACTCAAAAATTAAATACAAAGAAAACATATTAAAAGCAGCAAGGGAAAAACAACAAATAACACACAAGGGAATCCCCATAAGGTTAACAGCTGATCTTTCAGCAGAAACTCTGCAAGCCAGAAGGGACTGGCAGGACATATTGAAAGTGATGAAGGAAAACAACGTGCAACCAAGATTACTCTACCCAGCAAGGATCTCATTCAGATTTGATGGAGAAATTAAAACCTTTACAGACAAGCAAAAGCTGTGAGAGTTCAGCACCACCAAACCAGCTTTACAACAACTGCTAAAGGAACTTCTCTAGGCAAGAAACACAAGGAGAAGGAAAAGACCTACAATAACAAACCCAAAACAATTAAGAAAATGGGAATAGGAACATACATATCGATAATTACCTTAAATGTAAATGGATTAAATGCTCCCACCAAAAGACACAGATTGGCTGAATGGATACAAAAACAAGACCCATATATTTGCTGTCTACAAGAGACCCACTTCAGACCTAGAGACACATACAGACTGAAAGTAAGGGGATGGAAAAAGATATTTCATGCAAATGGAAACCAAAAGAAAGCTGGAGTAGCAACTCTCATATCAGACAAAATAGGCTTTAAAGACTATTAGAAGAGACAAAGAAGGAAACTACATAATGATCAAGGGATCGATCCAAGAAGAAGATATAACAATTGTAAATATTTATGGACCCCATATAGGGGCACCTCAATACATAAGGCAAATACTAACAGCCATAAAAGGGGAAATCGACAGTAACACATTCACAGTAGGGGACTTTAACACCCTACTTTCACCAATGGACAGATCATCCAAAATGAAAATAAATAAGGAAACACAAGCTTTAAATGATACATTAAACATGTATATGTATAACTGATTCACTTTGTTATACAGCAGAAACTAATACACCATTGTAAAGCAATTATACTCCAATAAAGATGTAAAAAAATAAAGACTCCAAGAAAGTATAATTGGGAAATAAATGCATAATAAATGTCAGTTAAAAGTAATGAATTATAAAAATAAAAAGCAAGGAAAAAAAACCTAGTTATTCAGAAGCCAGGTAGGGGCTAAATCCACTTCAGTTTTAGTCAGAAACTGGCTGAGGTAGAATCCAGGGCCTAAGCATTTTAAAGCCTAGTTATTCAGAAGCCAGGTAGAGCCTAAATGTAAAGTTTTAGTCAGAAACTAACTGAGGTGCAAATTAGGGCCTAAGTATTTTAAAGCCTAGTTTTTTAGAAGCAAGGTAGGGCCTAAATATAGTTAAGTTTTAGAAACTTACTGGGGTACAAATCAGGGCCTATGCTTATTAGAACCTAGTCAGATCCAAGTTAAGTTTTAGCCAGAGTTTTGTCAAGTTATAGCCAGGGCCTAAACCCATTTAAAACTTAGCCAGCATGGTTAAAATCTGTTCAGAGTATGTTTAGGACTAGCCATGGCCTAAGCCTAGCTTATGTTTAGTCAGAGCCGTTAGGGCCTAAATCCACCTAAGCTTTAGTCAGAAACAGCTGAGGTAGAATCCAGAGCCTAAGCATTTTAAAGCCTAGTCAGAGCTGAGTTAAGGCTTAGCCAGAGTCTTTTTAAAATACAGCCAGGCCCTAAACCCAGTTAAGGTAACCAACATGGTGAAGATCGCCTCAGAGTATGTTAAGGACTAGCCATGGCCCAAACCTAGTTTACGTGTAGTCAGAGCCCAGTTAGGGCCTAAATCTACTTAAATATTCGTCAGAAACTAGTCAGGGGTAGAATCCAGGGCCTAAGCATGTTAGAGCCTAGTCAGAGCCGAGTTAAGTTTTAGCCAGAGTCTTGTCAAGCTATAGCCAAGGCCTAAGCTTACTTAAGGCTTATTCATCCTAGTTAAAGTTTAGCCAGTCCAGTTAAGGTCTAATCAGGCATAAGCTTAGTTAAGTCCTAGTCACAGCCTATTTAGCCTACTCAGGGACTAAGCCTAGTTTACATCTATTCAGAGACTATTTAAGGCCTAGCTGGGACCTAAGTCTAGAGGAGGCATAATCAGAGTCTCATTTAAGGTGTAGCAAGGGCCTGAGCCTTTTTAAAGCCTATTTAGCCCAGTTAAGTCCCATAAGGGGCTAAACTTAGTTATGTCCTAGTTAGAGTGTAATTACAGCTTAACCAGGGGTAAGCCTAGCTAATGCCTAGTCAGAGTATAGCTGAGGCTAAGCCAGGGCCTAAGTCTAGTTAAGGCCTAGTCTTCCCAGTTAAGGCCTATTCAGGCCCTTGACTTTGTTAAGGGCTAATCGAGACTTAGGGTAACCAACTCTTTCCAATTTGCCCAAGATTTTCCATATTTAGTGCTGAAAGTGCTAGGCCCTGGAAAATCCTTTGGTCCCTGGCAAACCAGATTGGTTGGTCACTCTAGTCAAGACTTTTTAAAGAAAACTTTTCTTTGCCTTGGAGTTTATAGTTTATAAAGCATTATTTCAACAGTATTTGATTATTGCAGCATCCATTTGAGATAGGTGTCATCATCATCCCCATTATATAGACGAATAAACTCAGGTTTAGAGAGAATAAGTGCCTTCCTCAATGGCATATAGTGAATAAGTATCAGAGGTAGAGTTTATGTTTGAATTCACAAGCCATGCTCCTATTTTTTAAACTAAACAGGCATCTCCCCATAATTAAACATTGTCTAAATCAGAAAAGTAATACTTGCTTAAGAAATTATCATCATCCTATTTTCAGATCAGGAAAGTGAGTCACAGTGAGTCACAGTGAGCTTAAGCGACCTGCCCAAGGTAAGAAAACTTTTAAACTTGAACCCAGTTACTCTGCCTCCAAACCTCATATTTTTCCCCTTAAAAATAACCTCTTTTCTTCATCCTTCCTACTTCCCCAGTGTCAAATACTCCAGCACATGCCTGTGTGGCCGAGGTTGTATGTTTTCATGTTTCAGTGATGCTTGTGTCCATTTATTATCTGAAGTCCATCAAGCATTTGGTAAACTATGCTTGAGTGGATGCTTCTGTTTTCAGTCTGAGGTTTCTATATTGATGGTTGCTGTTTCATTAGGGGTTGTTTGTTGAGCCTGGAAGCAAAGCCGACTTGGTAGTAGGGTCAAGCCTCAACCTCTTGATTTGCTGTGATCAAAGGAAAAGGGCACTGAAGACAAACTTGATCTACTTAGTAATTCTTGGAAGGGTTATGGGATACATACATCCCTGTCATAATGACATTCTGGGGACCAGGGAAAGAGACCAGGCCTCCCTCGCTGGTACCGTGTATTCACCTGCCAGAAGGCACTGAGGACTTGGCTTGCCTTTTCCTGGCTGTGCCATTTCTGTTGCCTCCTGTGAGCTTACCAGGGGTGACAGGCATCTCTGTTAAAAAGCCTGTATGTAAATATAGCTGTATCTTCCACTATGTTATCCTGAGGACAAAATAGTTGCCACCCCTGCAGAATGTAGCAGCTTCTGGATTGGATGCCAATGGTAGCAGTATGCCAAGCATGAAGTATCCTGTTTCTCTCCTGCCAAGTAAACACCAGCTTCCTCTTCAGTGGTACATTTAAAGGGACAGTCTGCACTCTTCTTGTGCGGCAACGGCAGCGGGGGAGAGCTTTCGCCATGGGCAGTCAGCGGCTTAGATGGTGGCGCAGTGGAAGCGGCCACCCGGATGCACCTTCCGTGGCAGATGCCATCTTAGACTGTAATTTCCCCCTTTGTGCGGTTAAGTTGCTTTGGAGAACTATTTGGTTTAGTGTGGAATGCAAGAGGAAGGCAGAGCTGGTTAGGAAGAAACAAATGATTTATTCCACTGAGCAGCTGGTATAGTCAAATGTTGCTTTCTTTCTTGGAGAGAGCACCATTTGGAAATGGAATCATTTTCTCTGACATTCACATGGCTATTCCCCACATAAACTCAGGTCTTTAGATAACTTCACGTGTTTGTATTCCCATGAGCAGGTGCAACACATTCAGCTTCAAGGCACTGGGTTAATGGCAGAAGCAAGGCGTGTCTCTGTCCTAACAAAAAATCTGGAAGGCCTTTCCTCAAGGACTGCGGGCTTTGCAGTAGAATGTTGGCAGCTCTGGGAAGAATGCACAGAACTAGGTTCCAGGTTCTACCACATTCCAGCTGTGTGATTTTGGGTAGATCTTTTTGCCTTTCTAGATGTTAATTTTCCTAAATGTAGAATGGAGGTAATAAACTCTGGGTTGCCCTACCCATGTTATGTGGTAATTGTGAAGATCAGATGAGATACAATGTGAAAACACTAAAGTATAAAACACTATAAAAAATGTAAGGAGTTATTAGTCCTGTTATTCGTTCAACAAATATTTATTGAGTACCTACTACATGCCAGACACTCTTCTTACACTTGAACAAAATAGAGATCACTGCTTTCATGGAGCTTACCTTCTAGAGAGGGGAGACATAAAATAAATAATAATCATAATAAACAAGTAAACCATATAATATGTACATAAGGTGATAAGTTCCAAGAAAATTGAAAAAGTAGAGCAGAATAAGGAAGCCTAGGAGTGCCAGGTTGGGAGGGGGAGGTTCAATTTTTGAAACTGTGCTAAGTGTAGCTCTCATTGAAAAGGTGAGATGTAAGAAAGGGTTTGAAGTTGGTGAGGGATTTAGCCATCCAGATATCTGAGTAAAGAACATTCCGGGCAGAAGGAATTGTCAGTGCAAAGCACCTAAAGAGGAAATGTACCTGTTGAGTTTGGGGAATGACAGAGGCCAGGGTGGCTGGAATGGACGGAGGGAGAGAGAAGTAGAAGATGAAGTTGCAGATTATATCACGGGGTGCCATGTAGGCCGTTATAAGGATCTAGGTTTTACTCTGAAGGAAATGCAGAGACAGTACAGGAGGAGTGACATGATCTGACTCACAGTCTAAAGGGATCACTCTGGCTGTTGTATTGAGAAGAGACTGGAGTGAGGCAAAGAGAATCCTGTTAGGAGGCTGTTGAAATAATCAAAGTGACAGGTGGATGATGGTGGCTCACAATGACAGGTTGTTAGATTTTGGATATATTCTGAAGGCAAAGCCAACAGGGTATCCTGGTGGATTGGGTGTGGATTGTGGGAAAAAGAAAAGAGTCAAAGATAAACTCAAGCTTGTATAGCCTGAGTAGTTAGAAGGACAGAGTTGCTATCTCCTTCAGATGGAGAAGGCTATAGGTGGAGTAGGTTTTGGAGGGAAGACCAAGGACCCAGTTTTGGAAATACTGAGTTTTAGATATCAGAAATCATTGTGAAGGCACTTAGATACACAAGTATGAGATTCTGGAGAAGGGTCTGAGCTAGCTAAATAAATTTGGGATTCATTGGTAGATAGGTGTTATTTACAGCCTGTATGAAATCATCAAGGAAGCGACTGTAGACCAAAAAGAAGAGGACTTGGAGAGTGGTCATGTCAGATGCTGCCTGTAGGACAAGCAAGATGAGAACTGGGAATTAACCACTGAATTTAGTAGTGTGGAAGTCACTGGCAACTTTGACAAGCAAGGGTAGTTAGGTGGAGTGGCCATTATATTTAATTAAACGTATGTTTGGGCTTCCCTGGTGGCACAGTGGTTGAGAGTCTGCCTGCCGATGCAGGGGACGCAGGTTCGTGCCCCGGTCCAGGAGGACCCACACGCCGCAGAGCGGCTGGGCCCGTGAGCCATGGCCGCTGAGCCTGCGTGTCCGGAGCCTGTGCTCCGCAACGCGAGAGGCCACAACAGTGAGAGGCCAAAAATGGAGAAGTTTGAAAACAGGAGACCAAGTACTCTTGTCTTATTTTTAATTTTCATAGGTCAGCATATGGTCTTAAGGTGATTTGAATGTTCGTTTAGGTTTTTGGTATCTTTTCTTTTTACTAGAACGTTCTAACTGTAGGTACACTCTGAGAACAATAGTATTGAGGGATGAGGGCAATGAAATGGTTATCCTCAAGGGGGCCTGTGGCCTACAATCCACTTGGTAAGCCACCCACCACAGCTGTATTGTGTTCTTGTTGACATCTTAACACTGCTTCATATTCTGCTGGTGATTTGGAACTCCCCAGAGCATCACTAGGCAGACCACAGTGTAAGGGAGAGCACAGAGGGCTGAGAGGCTGAAGAATCAGATTCTTACTCTTGCTCTGCTACTAACCAGATATGTAATCTTGGCACATCTCTTACCCTCTTTGGTTCTTCACTTCCTCAGCTGTAAAATAGGGATAATCCTTGCTGTGCGGGATTGTTATGGGATTAAATAAGTTAATGTATGTGAGGGTACTTGAGGATATAATTAGCAGAAGGAGGAAGCTATGAAACACTGGAATGAGCTACCAAGGGAGGTTATGGAATCTTATTTTGAGACCATTGAAAACAGAAGCAGTTTTCTTTTGGTGGATAAGCAGTAAGTACATTTGCAGGCAGAAGGAAGAAATGTATGACTTCTGATCTTCTTTCCAGGTGGTAAAATAAATGAACTGGGTCTCTCCTGGCAAGCTGGCATTTGCCACGGAAACCGAGAGGAGGCCACTACTGGTGCTTTGTCTTGCTCTTGTCAAATTTCTGAGAGGTATTCTTGAAGCTCAGTACTAAATCTGGGCTAGGATGGTAAGGGATACAAAGTATACAATGGTATTTGTATGATGCTTCCTTTCTTACCCAAATGATTCACATAGGAAGAGCTGAGAATCTGGGCTGGTTCAGGTGAAGCCTTTCTAGACACGAGGTCATGGCCTTCATTATCTTGCCAGTTACTTTCCAGGTACGGTTGATCCTTGAACAGTTCACTTATATGCGGATTTTTTCAATAGTATTATAAACACTACAGAACTACATGGGCTATGGTTGGTTGAATCGCCATATGTGGAGGAACCACGGATGTGGAGGGCCACCTGTAAGTTATAGGTGGATTAACCCCCGTGTTGTTCAAGGGTCAACGGGGGATGTTTCCAAGGAATAGCTAGTTAATGCTTTGAAAGATTCATTGCCATAATACCAAGTGGAGGGCCTTCTCCATGCAGCTTGCAATGTGTGGGAGGAATAACCAATGGGCAGCCTGAAGTGTAGTCAGTTTTCACCTGCCAGAGCTCAGAGCCAGAGTGAGCAAGGGCTTCAAAGGGGAGAGTGAAGTAGGCCAGGAAGATCCACTAATCCTCAAGGAGTCCCTACGTGACTGGTCTTACGTCTTCCGAAAGGGTTATGTGTGAATTAGAGCCACAAGACAGTCTTGCTCCCTCACATCTTTATCCAAGTGTATAGTCATGTTGGTTCTAACTATGAGATGACATATCTCTGGTACTTCCTTCCAGTTTCTGTAATGCCTGCAGTTGTCTCACCCTGACTGCCCCCTCCACCTTCCAGGGATCACTAGTCAGTACCCAGGATGCACCACACACTGTCTCCTGGATCCCAGAATTTTCTCCAGAACAATTATATTAGCTAGCATTTATGAAGAACTTATTATATACCAGGCACCATTCTAAACTCGTTGCATGTGTTAACTCACGTAATTCTCACAACTTTTATTATCTTCGTTTTACAGATGAGGAAACTGAGGCAGAGTAGTTTAGCAAAGTCTAGTTAGTAAGTGAAAAATTTATAATTCAAATATAGATCTGTTTGACACAGATCCTACTATTACAACCACTAGCATCATTTTACCGTGTCTCCCAAAGAAAATATACAAACAAACAAAAACAATTTTCTTTTTCCCTCTCAGAAAGCTGAGGGAAGACTCGGGAATAAAATCCCTTTTCCTTTTACCTCGAAGTTTTGTTTTTATTTCCCTTATATTAGACCTCACCTTCTGCACTGGTAATATTTAAAAGCCAAGAATCTTTCTGGAAGCATTACAGCTCTTTTCAGGCTCTCTGGGAGCCTGTGGGTTTCTCATAATAGCCGAGATTCAGGGACAAGCCGGTGCAGAGTCCCACCAAGTCAGGATGGGGTTGCTGTCCTCATGTTTGAAGACTGAGGAAACTATTTGTCTGTCTAGGAAAATAACCAAGAGATATATTTTCAAAAGTGGCTGTTTTTCTCCAGTGACGAAGTTGTTTTTCCGAAGGGTAAGCAAGAATCTGTGATTCTCTCTGCAGCAGTGAGCAACTTTGGAGGAGGAAGAAAGTAATTCAGTAGAATCTGGTCTAAATTGACCATAAGGACATTTCCTACCCTCCATTTTTTCAGTTTCTGTTTTGAATTTTTCATATATTTTCAAGAAGGGGCCATGTTTAGCTCTTCAGCCACACAATTCTTTCCTTTCTTTCTTGATAAATTAAATATGGTTCATGGGGATTTTAAATGTCAGATCCTATAACAGGCAAATGCCTTATTGCACACAGTTTAAAAAAATTTTTTTTAACGTAAAGGATGGTAGCTTTTATTTTTCTTTAAAAAAAAAAGAGTTTAAAGGGTGGATCCTGTTGCTTTGTTCATTGTAGCCCCTCAGAGAGCTCCTGCTATGTCAAAATTATAAAATTTGCCCTTTGGGAACAAGGCCCTCTTGATGTTTCCTCAGGGGTGGGGAGGGCAATGAGAAGTAGCGTCTGGGGGGTGTTTTTATTTTATTTATTTATTTAATATCTTTATTGTAGTATAATTACTTTACAGTATTGTTGGGGGTGTTTTAAAAAAAAGCTGTGTTGAATGCATGTATCCAAATGGTACTGCAGCATTAGAAATGGGAGCATTGTTAAAAAATTTACTGTTTGTAAATAGGAAGCTGGCACCTATACTCACCAAAGGCACATTTTAATCTCTCCCATATAACTGCCTCTCTTCCCGTTGGATATGAACTAATTTACCTTGCCTGATGCGGAGAAACTTATCAACTATAAACATAGACCCAGAGGATTTGGATTCCTTTGCTCCTTTTCCACCCTACTGTTAGACACTTATTGCCAGTTTGCCAGCTACGAGCATCACAAAATAGCAGGGTAGGACTGTCTGCTAAAAGAAAACTGGTGGCTTTTGATTAGTTGTGCTGACAAAAATGTTATAAGAGTGAGATTAATAAAAGTCTACGGGGTTAAAGATTCTAGTTATCAGATAGACAGCATGGCCTCTGCCCCAGCCGTCTTTCTGAGCTACTTATAAGATGTGGCTTATCTCATCTTCTGTCAATTTACAACTGCATCCAGCTACAAGGGTCTCTTGCTTTACTTAGCTCTGCCATGAAGTAGGCCAAGGACCCTTCTCTGTACCTTCAGACTTCATTCCATTTCCATTCTGTGATGACCAGCTTGCTGAACCCTGACAAGGCTCTCATCACTGTCTTGCTGTCCTTACTGGTTTTATAGGAAGGAAACCCAAAATTAAAAAAAGAACAATTTTTTGAGCTACAGCATACATAAGGTGAAATACATCAATTTTGAGGGTACAGCTGAATGCTTTAAAAAAAAACATACGTAATTATATTGACAGAATATTTCCAGCATCCCAGAAGGCTTCCTCACATTTCTTCCCAGTCAGTAACCACCCGCCCCCCACAAGAGGTAACTACTACATTCACCTTTGTTCTACAGATACATTTGCCTGATCTTAAATTTCATATAAATGGAATTATATGGTATGTACTTTTAGGCATCTGGTTTCTTTCAACATTCTCGTACGTGTATTTTTGTGGACATTTGTAATCTTTTATTTTATATACTTAGGAGTAGCATGACAAGGCCATTCAATAGAGGTATGTTTAGTTTTAGTAGATACTGCCTAACAGTTCCAAGGAAGTTGTACCAGTTAACACTTTCACCAATAATGTATGAGAGTTCCAGTTGCTCCATGTTCTTCTCAGTGCTTGGTATTGTCAGTTTTTTTTCTGTTTTTTCAATTTTAGCTATTCTGGTGGGGTTTTGTGTGTAATTTGCATTTTCCTCATGAGCAATAATGATGAAACTCTATTCATATGTTTGTAGGCCACTTGAAAGTTCTCATCTGTGAAGTGCTATTCGATTCTTTGTTCTATTTTTAAAAATTGGACTGTTTTTTTTCTTATTGATTTGAAGGAGTTTAAAATATATGTATATATTAGATACAAGTCCTTTGTTAAATATATGTATTGTGAATATTTTCTCCCAATCTGTAGTTGGCCTTTTCACCCTCTTAAGGTGTCTTTTGATAAATTGAAGCTCTTAATTTTAATGAAATCCAATTTATCAATCTTTTTTCATAGTTAATGCTTTTGTGTTGAATAAGAAATCTTTAACTACTGAAGGTCATGAAGATATTTGCCAATGGTTTGATTTAGAAGATTTACTGTTTTACCTTTCATGTTTAGGTCTATGGTCCATTTCAAATTATTATCATTATTATTATTATTATATCCAGTGTGAGGTAAGCGTCATGGTTCCACTGATTTATTTGTTTGTTCTTGTGTCAGTACCATGCTGTTGTATAACTGTAGCTGCATAGCTAGCCTTGATATCTGGTAGTATATGTCCTCCAATTTTGTTCTTCCTTAAGATGTTTTGGCTATACTAAGCCCTTTATATATCCTTATACATTTTAGAATCACTTTGCCTAAAATGCCCTTTGGGGATGGTTTTGAGCTTATTAATTCATTAGCCTCCCCTTGTCTTCTCAACTTCAAAATTGTTTGAGGGAGAGACCAGTAGTGTATTTGTGGCAGTCTCCCTCCCTCTAGTGAGAATTTGTCTCCAAAGTACCGCGAGGCTTGGGAGACTTCACTCAGACTTTTCCACGCATGTGCTAGGCTAGAACTCAGCTAACTTCAGGTGAGGAAAATTAGCCCTGCATTTCAGGCTTCTCAAATTTCCAATCCATTATGCTAGCCTCAACCTTTACGCAGATTTCTCATTTTCCTCAGTAGACTCCCTCTGCCTTGGTGCCAAACCTCATCTTCAACTTGTGCCCAGAATTAGCAAATGTCTCAGTGAAGAAAAAAAGTCTGTGATTATCAGCATTCTTACGAAAGACTCTTCACTCTCTGAAATTTTAGTTCATCTTGTCCTTGTTTCCACAGATCGCACATAATCTTTAAAACCTATTAATTTTGTAGTTGATCATTTTGTTGTTGTTTTTTAGTTGTGACAGGAGCATTCACATCCCATTTGAAAGCGAAAGTCCAGTAAACATTTGATAGGCATAACCTTGACCCTCTCATCCATCTTGGCTCTATCACAGGTGAGTAGTTTATGAGTGGGCCAATTCAGTAGGTCAGGGGAAGGGCAGGTAAAATGGACACAACATTCCTGTCACAGATGATGGAGATTGCTGAGGGGACTGAGCTGGCTCTCTCCATCCCTCTGCTTTGGGACTCACAGTCAACTTGGAATTCAGCCAGTTTCCAGGGATGGGAAATGAGATTAACATTTTGAGTTCTATTCCTGCTTAGAATGCGATGTCAGCTCTGGCCTGAATGAGGCAAATTTTCCTCCTATAGGCACCTGAATTTGTGCCCTCTGGCACAGGACTTTAGGAATCATACCTGGGCTGACTTCCAATTCTGTGTCTTCACTTACCATGTGGCGGTGGGCAATTTATTTAATTTCTCTGTTCCTCAGTTTTTTCATCTGTAATGTCACAGGGTTATCAAGTAGATTAAATGTTCTAATATTAAAAAAGAAAGTACCCGAAGTGTAATAGATCTTCAGTAAATGTGAACATTTATTAGAATACTTAGGCCATGTCATCTCATCTGATATATAGTTTTTAAGGCTGGGGATCATGCTTGGTCACCTTTTGGGGGTGAGTAAAATTTACATACAGCGGGATGCACAAATATTAAGAGTACCATTCAGTGAGTTTTGAAAAATGCGTAATCTTGTATAAACCATCACCTCAGAAAGTTCTCTTAGCCTCTTCCAGTCAGTTTCCACTCCCCTAGATGCAATTGCTATTTGGATTTTTCCACCGTAGATCATTTTGCATTTTCTAGAATTACATATGAATAGAATCGTACAATATATATTCTTTTGTGTCTGGCTTCTTTCATTAAGTACAATGTTTTTGATATCCATCCATGTTGTTATCCCTATCAGTAGTGGCTTTCTTTTTATTGCTGATTAGTATCATATTGTATGAATATATCACAGTTTGTTTATCCATTCTCCTTTTGATTGACATCTGGGCTCTTTCCACTTTTTTTGGCTATTATGCATGAAGCTGCTATAACCATTCTTATAAAAATCTTTCTGTGAGCTTTCATTTCTCTTGGGTAAATGCCTCAGAGTAGAATTGCCGGGACTGGATAGGTGCTTGCCTGGTTTTATAAGAAACTGCCAGACGTTTTCAAAGAGGTTGTATCATTTTATACTCCCATAAGCATGTGTGAGAATTCTGGTTCCTCTACCTCTTTGTCAACCTTTGATGTTGTCAGTCTTTAATTTTAACCAGTCCAGTGAGTGTATTGTGGTATCTCATTGTGATGTTAATTTGCATTTCCCTGATGACTAATGATATTGAATATGTTTTCATGTGTTTATTAGCTATTTATTTTTCTTCCTTTGTGAAATGTTTGTTCAACTCTTTTGCCCATTTTTAATTGGTTTGTTTGTCTTTTTATTATTGAGTTGTAGGAGCTCTTTATATATTCTGGTTACAAGTTCTTTGTCAGATATATTTTTTGTGAGTATTTTCTCTGTCTGTGCATTGCCTGCTCATTTTATTAACCATGTGTTTTGATGAATTGTTTTATCTTTGTACCCCCTGCTATCCATGAATATTTTGTTTTTGTTTTTTTTGTGTGTGTGTGTGGTACGCGGGCCTCTCACTGTTGTGGCCTCTCCCGTTGCGGAGCACAGGCTCTGGACGCGCAGGCTCAGCGGCCATGGCTCACGGGCCTAGCTGCTCCGAGGCATGTGGGATCTTCCCGGACCGGGACACGAACCCATGTCCCCTGCATCGGCAGGCGGACTCTCAACCACTGCGCCACCAGGAAAGCCCTATGCATGAATATTTGACACGATAATATTTACTGAATGAAAGAGTTAAAAGTTGTTCCTCCCTCCCTTCTTTCTTTCCTTTCTTTCTTTAACAATACTTACCAGTTACCTACTATGCAGCAGCCTTTCTTCTATGCCTTGGATATACCGCAGAAAACAAAACAGACATGCTTCCTAATCTCATGGAACTTCATTTTAGTCTATATGTATGTGGGGTGGGGTGACAGACAGAAAAACAAATGAATAAACAAGAAAATATGAGGTGATCATAGGTGCTATAATGTAAAAATGCGCTGTATGCAAAACGAGAAAGGGATGATTAAGAGGCTTTTTCAGGTTGGAGGGTCTGAAATCTGAGGAGATGATATTTAAGCTGAGACCAGAATGACAAGAAGCCATTTTTTTTTCTGGGGGAAAGGGATTCTAGGCAGAAGGAGCAGCTAATAAAAGGGTCCTTAAGGTGAGTTGGGGCTAGGTGCAAACTATCCAAAATACACCTTTAAGCAAACAACTTAGGTTCAGGGTTTGGTTGCTTTGGAAATTATCGTAACTGGAATAAGCTGATGCTATACTCTTACTATTTCCTAGCACTGCAGTACTCGCTAATTTCTCAACACCCTCCCTGCCCTCGCCCCATCCCCAGCTCCTAGGTTCCAAGATGCTTTGAAGATAGGAATTGTGGATTAGCTAACACAGTGGTCAACAGGGTTAAGGCTAGGTCAGGAATGTTTTTTTTCCCATCAAAGGTGACCAAGAGATAGAAAAAATAAACCAAGGGTTGCATAAATAATAGATAACTACATTTGTCTTTATAAGATAGCAACATATGAAGTGTTCTACCTCTCCGCTTTTTACATTTAGATTGTGTCTTGTAAAACTCTGTAAATACATCTATTTGATTAATGGACTATAATTTGTTTCTAAATTTTGGCCAGCTTAGGGAGAGATGGAAGAAAAGATGATGGGAAGGGGTAGTGTAAGATGGAGATACAGAGAGAATGGAATAGAATGAAACACATAGGTGAATAAATGGAGGTGTATTGACAAAGAAGATTAATAACAGAGTCCTAGAGGGAGGTAGAGAAGCTGAGAAAAGAAACTGGGTGAAAGGGAAGCCAGAAGTTAAATAGGTTTTGTGTGAGTATGTTCCTATTACCCTCTTGTGCCCTTGGGCTGTGGGCACTGTAGTAGTTTATTGCTTCCTTTGAAAAGTTTGATGGTGCTCATCTCTACTACTATTTAACACACACCTTACTTCTGTGTCTTTCTTCTGATGAGCTGATTCATGCTCTACATTAATGCCAAATTCCTCTCGTGATTTTTTACCATTATTTCCTTCCACTAGATTGCTTTTTCTCTAATCAAAAACAGAGATCCTGTGAGTTAATGAACTGCCATGCATCTAGTACTGATTCTCCCATATTTCAGATGGAAGTTGCCTCCAGCCAAAATCATGCCTTCTGGTTATTATGGTTAGGACCCTTATCATCAGGGCAAACCCCATGTCTACTGTCAGGATTTTGGGCGAAAAAAAAAAAGTGAGGTTCTGATAGGACTTATGCTAGGTGAAGATAGTATATAACTGAGTGGGTCAAACCATACCCTGTGGAAACTAGCAAGCTCCATGTGAAAATCACAGACCATCTGGCGGATGATTTGCTCTACTCCAGTAAAGGCCTAAGGAGTACAAGTCGCTGTGGTGAAGCTTGTGGCTTGCTGGGCCCCACTCTGGTCAGAACTGCTGGAAACAGGGCAAAGATAGATTTGGCAGTATCCTAAAAGAAGGAGGTGGATGGTTGCTTCCTAGTACTCTCCACTGGGAAAAACTTGACTGAGGCTGGAGAGAGGAAACCAGCTCAATTTGCAGGACTGCTAGCTAGAAATTTAATGTGTATATATGCCCAAGAAAACAACTGGCCAAAAGAACATAGCTACACTAATCAGCTGTGGACTTGAGATATATATTCTAATAAATAGAAAATTACAGGATTACAGAATTACAGAAAATTACAGAAATTTACTGCAGGAAAAAACAATCTGGTGAAGGGAGATATGAAAAGAAATCAATGAAAGAAATTTAGCAATTCATGTAGGACATGTACGAGCTCATCAGAATGGAAAGACAGAATAATCTATTTAGAATAAGAGAGGAGACAGTCTTGACCCCCGCCAAAACTAATACAGACTCTGCAGTCTTGGGAACTCCAAGTCTCAACTCAGGTCCCTTTTCAGTTCAATTTAAGGTTGCAGATTGGGCATGTGAAAGCTCAGGGCATGTGGACATGAATATTCTAGGTAAGCAGAGGGGAAAGAGTGGACAAAAAAAACTATGAATCAAAGAAATGAGTAAGCAATATGAGCTATGTTGAATTACTAAAATCTTGAAGCCTCAACAAACTCATTTTTAAGGGGAATGGGGGATGGTAAACCAGACAAATGTGATAGGCAGATTATATTGGGCCATTCTCTAGATTTTTAAACAAGGAATATTACCTTAAAGAGGTATAAACTTAGGAATAGGGCTTGTAGAGCACTCAGACATACAGATGAGAATAGTATGACCATGGCTTTAGACAAATTTAGGAGAAATAGCTGCTAGATATGGAATATTGGCAGTGATAGGAAATGACCAAAGAACTAATTTTATAACAGAAGTTATATAAAATTTGGGAAAAGACAGAGAATGTGGGACTTTCATTTACCATAAATTCCCCAGACTGCAGGGGCAATCGGAAACTTTAATGAATGAATTATTAAAAACACAGAAAGAACTTAGCAGCACCAGATATAAATGGAAATGAGGCAAAGGTACTAATAAAACAGGATTAATTGAAAGACTCTGAGTATATGTATCCTCCTCAATAGAGATGTTCAAGAAAGATAGACAAACTACCTATGCTCACTTTGTTCTCAAATCCCATAAGAGGTAAAGACCATGAGAAGTGTAAAGGGGACTATGAGTAGTAGAGCCTCATAAGGCCATCAAAAAACGAGGAGTAGGGCTTCCCTGGTGGCGCAGTGGTTGAGAGTCCACCTGCCGATGCAGGGGATGCGGGTTCGTGCCCCGGTCCCGGAGGATCCCACATGCCGTGGAGCGGCTGGGCCTGTGAGCCATGGCCACTGAGCCTGCGCGTCCGGAGCCTGTGCTCCGCAACGGGAGAGGCCACAACAGTGAGAGGCCCGCGTACTGAAAAAAAAAAAAAAAAGAAAGAAAAAAAAAAGAAAAAAACGAGCAATAGCTAGGGGTACATTTTCAACGTTATCCTATAGCCAGAAACTGTATGATGGAGAAAGGCTCAAGGATACTAACTTTATATTTCTCTTTTCTATTATTAGATCTGCTTTTCTGTTTTCTCTTGGCTGTGGCAATCTGTCTGATGGTCATTATAATAGCAGTTCACTACCAACACAAACAAGAGAACCACATGTAAATTTTGTGGAAGGTTCACCAAATTTATCAAAAGGTACTGTAGGACCACTGGCCTCATTCTGTACTTGATCATCATCATCATCATCATATCAACAGCCTCATTTCTCAACCAAACCAACCACAGGACCATTGCCAGCTCCATAGGATCCATTGTCACCAAGAGCCCATTTACTACAACTTTTAGTAATATTTTATCTACTGAGGAAAGCACAGAGGAATGGAGTCTGTGTCAACCCCTGTACTAGTTGGTGGACTTGTTGATTGTGTAGCCCAGTTAGTTAGAATAGCTGAAGAGCTTCTACGGTTGATTTCACAAGAACCAGTTCCTTGTGAAGAGCAAGATGACAGAGCAGAACAGATAGAAACAGATGCACCTCTTTCCGAGGAAGCTTCACTACCAGACCTTGCTGATCTCCCAGACTTAGAATCGATACTTACACAAAGAGAAGACGGAGACTTAACCTTTGATACAGATCAACCTATGTTAGACACAGAATTATATGAAGAAGCACTCTCTAGTATTAACAATGACTTAAGTAGCTAAAACCTCATTTGCCTCCACCAGCATGTGAAAACTGATCATTTCTCTGTGTCAAATATATTCTAATTTTTCGGGATGTTAGCAATAACAGTTTTTCTCCAAGTTTTGCCCAGGTTCATTACTAATCTATTATAGAACAAGCACTATTTGATTGGCTTCTGGCAGAGGCTGGTCTCTTTTCTTCTTTGTATTTATTTATACGAAAAGCTCTGACTTTAGCAGTAGGGTTCTTTCTTTACCTGTACTTGTTCTCCTGTTAGGATTCCTGATAATAGGAGCAAACACTAGCAAAGAAAAGAAACTCCTTACCTAACAATAGAGTGAAGACCTGATGAACTCTATCACATCTTGAGACCCAATTTCACCATTCTACAATGAGTGGAAACTAAAAGGGGAATATCCTCCAGGATGGCAGTATAGTGAATACAGTCACATTAATAGGACAATATTGGGGCACTTTTACTTGAAAAGATAGAACTACTTACTAGGCCTTTCGGACAGAATGTGTCAGCCAAAGGATGCTGTAGTAGACTGGGGGAAATAATTCTAAAAATCAGCCATCTACCAGATAATAAAACTGCAGAAAGCTTTACAGATAACTTTTGCCTGGGAGAAACCTTTGAAAAAGCTGAGGCCAGGAAGTTCCAATACAGGACTGTTCCCTCAAATGCTGACCCATATCACAACTACTCTGCAACATTGTTGCTCAAATGGAAATGGCAAGTTACACCAAATAACAACTGGAGAGAAGTACTAGTACTAGAAGGGCTAGACAAAGCCCTAACAAGGACTATTTGCCTATGGAAAAGTCAAACACTTATGGCATAGGCTTAGAGATGATGGTCCACAAGTAGAAGCAGATAAAGTACACCTTCTTGGGTATAACTACATTTATAAAGAATAGCTGATAGGCTTATTATAAGGGAAACTGCTTCAACCTTGACAGAAATCTTTACTACTGAGAAATGGGAGCAATAATGATTTTAAACAAAATGTGGACTGGTTATACCCACAGTAATTCTACAGCTACCAGAGGGGGGAAATGCAATAGTTGGAAGACCCCCATATCAAAACAGAGAGGGACTAAATACACATTCAGGAAATTCACTGATCATACTAATTGCATGCCATAGGGTACCCTTACTTCCATTTGGAAGAATAGCTACCTTTCATACAAGCCTGTGGACATTACGGTCCTTCTTCCTAGAGAATGGCCTTTGCATCTTACAATATGGGCAACAACTAGGTAAAGACATAGAAGTATACCATTAGACAAAGTGATATATGAAAATTGTGAAGAAATGACATGTAGAAGTCAATCCACATTCGTGGGAAACCAGATTATACCAATTTACATAGAGTCCTAAAGTATATTATAGTCAAAGGGATTAAAAAGACTTTTAATACAGATGGATTCAGAGCTAACCAACATGACAGATGCTGCATCTAATACTAAGTGAGCTCTGCATACACAGATTATTAGCTACCTTTAAAAGTAAATGGGGAAAATTATAGACTGTATAACCAGGTCTTATTTGGATGAGCAGTAGCAGGAGAAACATAAGTCAGTTTTGCCACTGAATTTCAGGATAAGTTTATTTAACAAATTTAAGAAAGAGATAGCTAATAGCCAAGGCATGGAAGCAACCTAAATGTCCATCGACAGATGAATGAATAAAGAAGATGTGGTGGGAGGGGGATGAGGGAGGGAAGGACTGGGAGTTTGGGATTAGTATATGTAAACTATTACATATAGGATGGATAAACAACAAGGTCCTACTGTATAGCACAGGGAACAGAGAAGTATATTCAGTATCTTGTAATGACCTGTAATGAAAAAGAATATATATGTATTACTGAATCAGTTTGCTTTACACCAGAAACTAACACAACATTGTAAAGCAACTATACTTTAATAAAAGTTAAAAAAAGATTGCTGTATCGAGAAAAGCTACAGACTCCTTTTTTTACTTTTTTTTACACAGACTCTTAAATTTTTTTTAATTGAAATATAGTTGCTGTACAATATTATATGTTACAGGTATACAATATAGTGATTCCCAATTTTTAAAGGTTATACTCCATTTATAGATATTATAAAATATTGGCTATATTCCCTGTGCTGTACAATATATCCTTGTAGCTTATTTTACACCTAATGGTTTATACCTCTTACTCTTCTACCTATCTTGCCCCTTCCCTCTTCCATCTCCCCACTGGTAACCACTCTATATCTGTGAGTCTGCTTCTGTTTTTTTATATTCACTAGTTTGTTGTATTTTTAGAGACCATTTTGAAAATCAGAAGAACTTATGGAGCTACTGAAAAATATTAGTATGAGAAAGTTTCACAGTACACTGCTACGTGGGAAGATTGATAGAGTAGGTGAGGATCCAGGAGACTTAGAGGGGTGAACAAAGACACAAAGAGTAGAAATAAAAGTTATATTACAAGCAACTACTGTGGATAATTACAAGCCATACCAGACAGCAGATTGAGGGACTTTACTGCTGCAATAACTGGACAAACTGAGCCTTACTTGCCCAGGGTAGGCCACTCTATACACTATGTCCAAAGTGGTAAATAATAGATGCAGTGCAAAGGAACTATGCCGATTAACCTAAATAGAGCAGTGGGAAAACAAGAAGTAACCATTTATCCCACCATTCCAATAGGAGCAGTTTTATAAGGAAAAATAGTGATTAGAGTTAAATAAGGAAATCTATATATGTAGCAACCAAGGAGAAGAATAACAGAGTACCTGGATAAAAGTTAAAAGATAGAATCTATGCTTTAATTAAAGGTTTAGAAACAGTCAGGGAAGATATACACTCTCCACTAGAAATTTGGACTTCAGGAAATAGGGCTATAACTTTGTGTCAAAATGAAACTCAAGGCATAAATACTTGTGCAAGATCAGGAAACATATCCAAGGAGAGAACATCAATCTGCTATGAATTCTATTTGATGAGCAATTTAACTGTAAATGGAAAGATCTGGTACACCTCAAATAAGATGGATACTGAAGGGTAGCTATTCTTCCAAGTAGAACTCTAGAATATGGACTTCATAACAATTCCACAACAGATTAGTGAGCCTGTTAAAATTGTTAGTAGTAATGAGAGAACACAATCAACCATACTTACTCAAGCAAGTCATCAAAATACATCAAAAGAAATCTGTGAGACTACTCCAGACATTGAAACAAGATAAAGCTTGAACCAGCCTATAAAACACGTAATAGTCAACATGGTCCTTAGGTGTCAAACGGGAAGGTGCTACAACAGTGTAATATGTGGAACTATCTAGCCTCTTGGCTAGATGGGTTCACCTGGAAAGATTATACTATAATGGCACCTTGGGATTAGATAAAATATATTGCAATGTTTGCTTTGATTGTGTGATTATATGTTTTTGAATTGTTAAGATTGTTACCTTGCTCCAAGCAATGGATTGTTGTATTAAGTATGTTTGCTCTTACAGAACAGAATTAAAAGTAAAGTTAATAGTGATAAGAAATAAGTGCAGGAAGTAAGAACATACTTAGGAATAAGAGCTAGTAGGGAAGGTATTTTTAGGAGAGAGAAGAAAAGTAACAAGTCGTCAACAGTTATGCAGTTTATGGTGGAAAACCATGGTATAGAGTTAGTTCCTAATCGCATTTATGAACCAAGCCTTGTTTTTGTCATACGCAAATTAGACAACCCTAAGTTGTTAATATTGATAGAAATAATTGGTTGGCAATTGACACAGGTCATGCACTTAAAAGCCCAGTTAGAGGAAGATGGATTAACTAACTTGGCAGTCCACTGATTGGATACCTCTGATTGGAATCCTGTGTCTCCCCTCCAGTCCTTTATCCAAACTTTTCTGGATCTTCCTGAGAACAACACCAAAGTCAATTCTTGTATGGCATGGAGGGATAGAGAGGGGGATAGGCTCACCATTCGAAGACAAATTTAAGGTGTGAAAACTAAGGGAGATAGGCTGGTAGATTGCAGTGAATTAGGAAGCATCTAATTCATCCCTGTGTGCTTTGGCTAAATGTGTGGGAAGTTGTAACTACATAAGTTGCATTCTTTTTTTATATTTTATTTTTTTTAGTTGTATTCTTATGTATGATGATTACTGCTAGTTATTAGATTATAACTGAATATAGTCCTTATTAGCTATTGGTCCATACCATTTTATTGTTACGTGTTTTAACAAATTTTAACTAATAAACTTTCATTCACAAATCAAAGAACTTGGGGTCATCTTAAATTACCTGGTGGTGAATTTGGAGGCTACCAAACCAGCATAAAAGAACTCCTCTCAACAGAAGGTGGAATATACTCAGAGAAAGTATTATACCAGTAATCTGAAGTTCTTCTGGCTTTGTCAGATAGATAGTCTTAACACATCTCTGAAATATAGTTCTTTCCTGTTTGTCAAATGATAGTTATAACTTTTTTGCCTACCTTCAATGGTAATAAGGAACACACAAAATGATATAGTTTTCAAAGACTTTGGTTGATATATCTGACAATGGGAAAGAATACACGAAATCAGAACTTTTTAGGAATAGCTGAAAAATGTCTATATGAAAATACCTGAAAATCTATGTGACATGTAAGGATTATCCAACAGTTTTATACCTGTTTTCTAAGAGATTAGAGCTTCCTTATTTTACTCGATGTCGAACTTATAGTTGGAATCAGTTTTTGTTTCATTCTTTTGAGCTTTTTTTCCCCCACCAAGTTAACTTCTTCTTGGGAGCCTACTCAGTTCTTCTAGGAATAGTAATGAGGGAAAAACAACAATGAAAAAGCCACCTTTCAAGAAATAGTGAATTATATTCCACTTAAGGCTAAGATTTTGTTCCTGAGGAAGTTATGTAACTCTGCACATTATAACCCACTATTATCCAACTAGATTTATTTTTTACAGCAAAGCTGACTATTGTGTTCTTGTATTGACAGCCATATCTTAATAGACTAGTGGTATTTACCCATTTCACCTAGGGTATACGTCTTATTTTTTTCAAGGACCCTACCCCTCATTTAAAACTTGTTTTTCTTCTGACTATGTAATCCTTAGCTCACAAACCAACCAACCAACCAACCAAAAAACCCTAAAAAAAGAAGAAAAAATAAGCTTTGGTTCCTGAAGTTATTTGGGAGCTATTTGTATTGACAGATACAACTATCCATGGGTCTCAAGTGTCACATGTCTTCAGGGTAATAAAGAGTCTTTGAAGGTGATCTCCATTTATACCTCTGAAGAATGAAACTGCATTTTAGCAAGGTAAGGAAAACCACTGAACTCTTTACCCCTTGTCACAATTTCATCTTAAAGACCCTAGTAAAATGCTGAAAGCATCTCAAGAGGTATTTTTTAATTTAACACAAGTATTCATGTAAAGTAGACTAGGGAGTCACAGGTAGGAAACACAACTTCAGTGTTTCAGATTCCTTTAATCAAAGATGCCATTAACAAAATCTGTTGTTGAAAACACATAAATACACATGCCTCTAGATGATAAATTCTGGCAATACTAATCATTTTTAAATAGTTTTATTCTTACTTAAACTTGGGGAAACATTGGCTTTTCTTGAAACCATTATCTTCTAAATTTTTAATATTGGCAACTCCTAACTTCCAGTTTTGGAAAATCAGTTGTGTTGCAGCTCATTTTATAGAGAAAAATATTTTGTTTTTTTGAATAAAGCTTTTTAGCTCAAGGTTTAAGAGACGTAGAGACATATTGTCTGTTTGCAACTTTTGATGTGAGCAGGCTTATCTTTGGGTACTTTCACCTGATGAAGGAGTCTCTAATGTTCCTCCCTTATAATATCTCCACCTGTTGAGAAAATTTCGCTTTGTACTGGGAATTTCTGCCCTGTTGGAATCACAGCAAGCTTTGAAAGAAGACTGAACAGGGTGTCAGCAGACATGACACTAGAAAGTGGAGAAGTGGTGTATCTGCTTTTTCCTGCTCTGAGTATAGACACTGAGAAGAAACCTATCTATTCTTGAAGATAGACCCCCATGGTCCAACTGGAATCAAGCATGTAATCAAGTATGAAAAAGAAGACAAAATTTCTGTTTTTGCTTAGTTGTCCCATTCCCATCTACAGGTTGTTTCTCCTTTGAATAATTCTGGTCCTGGGAGATAATTCTTGTCTAGCCTTCTTAAGGGCCTGAAGGTCATCTAGAAAAGTCTAGACACCTTTAAGAAAGTGTCTCCAATTTTTTAGGGGCTCGTAACATGCAACCCTCAAATTGAATGTGTTCCACCAGACCCTGGAGTGTGACTCACTTAAGATGTAAATATATTTTTCTTGATGAGTAAGCACACATAAAGTATATGCCTTCAAGGAATCTGAGGAATTTTATCTAACGTAGCAAAGCTGAGTTCATTTGCTATAGATATAATAGAAGGATAAAGTTAGTTTTCATTTGTTTATTTGTGTCCATCACATTCTACAAAAGGAGTTTGTATGATGAGAATTGATGATCAATGCTCGTGACCTTTTTTATGCTTGTGGCCTTAAGCACTGTGTGTATGTTTCACTTTTTTAATGGCTAGATTATGGATATTTATTGAAAAAACTTATCAGTCTGCTTCCTTAGATCAAGAGCTTCTGAGAATGAAGTGCTCAGTGATACCTGAATTATTAGAACCTCAGTAACTCACAGGACTCTGCTTCTTATCCAAACACACTAAACTTGAAACAACAAAAACACCCCTAAAATAAGGACATTGCTGATTTGTTCAAGGTGAGAGTATTCAGTCTTAAACTTGACATGTGGATTTGAATAGAGAAAATTAGAGACTATACTCATTTGAGACTCAATGGAACCACAGATTTAAAAAATCTATAATTCACAGGTTGGGAAGGATTACAGAGTTCTTTAGCAGAAATGAAGTTACAATTCAGAAGAGAAACTAAACTAAAATTTATCTGTGGTCATTGTTAAGATTAGTTGTCTAGGTCCATCCACCTCACTACAAATAACCCAATTTCTTTTCTTTTTATGGCTGGGTAATATTCCATTGTATATATGTACCACATCTTCTTTATCCATTCATCTGTCGATGGACACTTAGGTTGCTTCCATATCCTGGCTATTGTAAATAGAGCTAATGAACATTGTGGTACATGACTCTTTTTGAATTATGGTTTTCTCAGGGTATATGCCCAGTAGTGGGATTGCTGGGTCGTACGGTAGTTCTATTTTTAGTTTCTTAAGGAACCTCTGTACTGTTCCTACAGACTGTCATACAGAGTGAAGTAAGTCAGAAAAATAAATACCGTATGCTAACACATATATATGGAATTTAAAAAAAAAGGTTCTGAAGAACCTAAGGGCAGGACAGGAATAAAGATGCAGACATAGAGAATGGACTTGAGGACACAGGGAGGGGGAAGGGTAAGCTGGGACGAAGTTAGAGTGGCATGGACTTATATATACTACCAAATGTAAAACAGATAGCTAGTGGGAAGCAGCCGCATAGCACAGGGAGATCAGCTAGGTGCTTTGTGACCACCTAAAGGGGTGGGATAGGGAGGGTGGGAGGGAGACGCAAGAGGGAGGAGATTTGGTGATATAGGTATATGTATAGCTGATTCACTTTGTTATAAAGCAGAAACTAACACATCATTGTAAAGCAATTACACTCCAATAAAGATGTTAAACAAATAATAAAGTATATTAATAATCACCAACAACAAAAAAACCAAAAAACAAGAACAACAAAAAGATAACTTGTCTTAGGAAATGTGGAGCTAAATATGTAAATTCTAAAATAATTCTGAAGTCTCTGGCCATGGGACTAAACTTTGGGCCATATTTGAGTTTATGTGACTCTATGAGGGTATATTATTTTTCATGAAATCATTGACATTGAAGTTGACAGTCACTCATTATCCTTGCTGCATTTGCTGCAAACCTGGAGTTGAAGTTTGATGTGGTCTGACTGAAACAGTTCAGTCTGTCAAATTCCAAAGTTCTCATTGATTTGATTCACAATGATGAGTGAGTACCACCAGACCTAAAATTGTTGATCTCTGCATAAATACAGTGCTTTTTGGATTACCTTTGTATTACTGCTGAATATCCATAATTTTAATAGCTAAAAGATGCTACTTTGCCAGTGTTATGGATTGAAACTAATGTGGTCTGCAAAATATGAAACTCTAATTGTATGGGCTCATTATTGAAAGAAAAAGTAGACACCCCAAAACTTGCCCGTCTTCAAAAAAATGACTCCTAGTGGTCATGATTGCACAACATGAATGTACTTAATGGCACTGAACTGTATATTTTAAAAATGGTTAAAATGGTAAATTTTGTGTTATGTATAGTTTACCACAATAAAACAAATGATCCTTTCCACTTTAATGTACACAGCAAATAGACTCTGAGACCAACTTTGGAATCTCTGATGTTTAATTGAGAGAGCAAAAGGAAATATAAACCTTTGCCACATTCAGGTTGGTCTAATGATAGATAAGAAATATATCACATGAACATATAGAAACATGGAGATATTCTGTAATAACAGTAATAAGAGAAATTATGAAATAAGGAACATGGAGGACAAAATTTTAGAAAAGTAAAAGGGCTAAAACATGAGGGAAAAAATGATGAGAAGCTTAATGAGGGCTGGAGGGCAGTGAATGTAGAACCCAAGGATGACTCCATGGTCATATGCTAAGCAGATCCCCAGGAGAGTGAGGAAGTCATCACAATGGTTTCCAAATGGAGCAGAAACTGAAACTGGCAAATGATGATTATAGGAGCAGAAGGGATCAAGTGATAAAGTAACTGGTAGATGATCTACCAATGCAAAATTGATGAAATATTGTAATGAAACTGTTTGCAAATAAATACTTTGTCAGTTTTCAGGGGGATGAGGCCCTACAATTATGGAGTTTATCTGCTATCTAGTGAGGGAAGGAATGCAAACTTTAGTTGTATTCTGCAATATCCGTTTTTAACACTTCTATTCCCATTAACCATTTTGTCATCTGGAAGCAATTCGTATTCTAAACATACTTGTTATTTTTTTTCTTACAGTATTATAACAATTTATGTAAAGTGAAAACCACACTGAAATCATAATGTACATCATTAATGGAAATATACACATATATAAAACTGAAGAAAAGTCAATTAGACCTTATAGCAGACAACTTAACACAACTGCTACTACATATCAACAGTAGGGTGGCAAGAGAGAGGAAGGGGTAAGGGAGGGGATGGCCATTGCTGTATCTATTACCTACAATTTTAGTACACAGAATCAGATCATATACCCTGGGTCCCCTGTGTGTAACAATAAAAATGAATAATAGTAGCAGGTAATATTTATTGAATGCCTAATATATGCTGAATCTTGTGCTATGCATGAGCATATTACCTGTTTTGTTTAAACTTTATATTTCTCTAGGGAGGTAAGTACTCCTATTATCCCTATCTTTCAGAAGAGAAAAGTGAGGTTGAGTAACTTCAGGCTTAATGAAATTACTTAAGGCAAGTAGTTGCAAAAACAGGATAAGGAGACTCAGCGGTGGGTCTATCCATTTACTATCTCCCCCATGGAGCCGTTAAATCTCCATGTTGCTCTTTTGTCATATTTTATCCCCTTCGAGGTTGCCCCAGTACTCATTTCTGCCTCATTTCAGAGGGGTAGTTTTTTTTTTTTCTTGTCTGAGAGAAAGGGACCAGGTGAGCACACATGTGATTTGCCTCAGAGCCTGGACCCATGAAGGGATGGCGCTGCTCGTTGCCCTTCAGACAGCAAGCACTTCTCGGTTCAACCCATTTGAATCTGACTCCAGGTAGCATTGGAAGAGAGATGGAAATGGACATTAAAGTACATTTATTTTCATAATAGTCCTATGAAGTGGAGGAACTATTGTCATCTCCATTTTATGAGAAGACTAATGTCCTGAAATTTGAGGGACTTTCGTCAGGTCATACAGCTGAAGGCTATTCCATCCTCAGTTGCTCTGGCTCCAAAGTCCCTGCTCTTTCTACCATGCTTCCTCCTTAAAGAGCTAAATGAGGCCTGCTAGAAGGCTCCCCCAAATTGTTTGATAAGATGGCATAGAACAGGGCTTCCCTGGTGGCGCAGTGGTTGAGAATCTGCCTGCCAATGCAGGGGACTCAGCCTTCTGCAGAACCACACACCCTCTGTGTGACTCCATCTTTCAAATGTACGTCTCAGCTTTCTTGCTGAGGGACTACCAAGGACTTAGTTCTGTCAACAACTACCAGCATCCAGACAGCAAGCCCTTTGTGATCACTATTGCCATGGCCCCGGTATATAGGGTAGGATCCTTTTTATGTGTTCTCAGAAGTTCTTCCTCAGAGCCTGATGTTAGTTTGTAATTATATATTCACTAATGTGATCATTTACTTACTGTCCACCACTAGCCTGTAAGCTCCGTGAAGGCAGGGTTATACTTGTTTTCTGTATCCCAAACCCCTAAAACAGTGCTAAATAAGCATTTGCTCAATGAATGAGTGCTTTCCCATCATAGAATCAGATTTTTCCCTACTTATCTGGCCATAAAGAAAATGCGCAGAGGTTGTATGTGCCTTGGATAAATATGGGCCTCACTGTTTTTGAAGCCTGTCTAACCATTTGTTTGGTGGAGAGCTAAGTGGTAGGAAAATGCTGACTCTTGGTCTCCTGCTCTGGACTCTGGAGGGCTTAAGCTTCCCCCAAAGCAGAGAAGAGCTCAGCTTACCTCTTTCTGATGGTATTTGATGGCCACCTTCAGCTTGGCTAGGTCATGGTACTTTTGAGGGTCAAGCTCTTCACTGTGGTCATCTCGATGGTTGAGGATGATCTCCAGTTCCCGGGAGCTCCGAGCCTGGTCCAGCAGGTCTTTGGCAAAGAGCTTGCACTGCTGGGAGAGCTCCTCATACTCAGCCTTGAACTCATTCTCCATCTTGCTGAGCTCCTTGAGCTCCCAGCCCAGGCGGAAGGCAGTTAGGATGGGGTCCTCGCTTGATAAGGCGATGAGTGAGGGGCTCGCCAGCGCTTTATAGATGTTCAACCGGGAGCGGGAGTGGCGCAGGCTGTCTACCTCTGAACTGGACACACACTCCACACAGTTGCAGCGGATCTGGTGGGGCCGGGGGATAGTGACCCGTTTTTGGACGAGCAATTTGATGATTTCGTAGTTGTTGGTGTGGGCAGCAAGCATGATGGGAGTAATGTCCGGTGTGAACTCAGAGAACTGGGTGTCCATCATCAGAGTGGGGACCTAGGTACAAGAAAATGAAAAACACATAAAAGGGCAGGATTAAGGCTTGGAGCATAGAGCCCATCAAATGTTAATGAATCAGGAACTGGGGTCACCAGTTTTTTTGTCAGTTCTTCTCCTTATCAGAATAGCTAGTTGTGAAATGCTTACTGTACACCAGGCATACAGCACTTTACATATATTTACTCACTTAATCCCCACAACAACCTCATGAGGTAAATATTCTCCCCAAATGAAGAAGCTGAGGCACACAGAGTTTAAAGAACGTACCTAAGGTTACTCAGCTTTAGGTGCAGAGCCAAGATTCAAACTCAGACAATATGACTCTGGAGCTTGGCCCTTAAATTATGCCAGTTCTGTCTGAGGCACAATGAGGGGTTGTACAGAGGAGTAAAGGGCATTTTTCCTGGAATCTGGTTGGGTATATCAGACTTCTATAAATTGGTAAGTAGGAGTATGTGTTCAGTTCCAAATGAGCAGTAGAGACTGCAGAAATATTTGTTTGAAAGGCTAAAGACAACCAGTAATCTTAAAGCCCATGCCACTAAATCAAGCCCTGGGGGCTGAAGAGAAGACATTCCCAAATTGTGACACTGTAACTTCAGGGGACCAAAGACCAAAGCCAGACAGTGTTCCTCCAACTTCCTGTAGATCCCAGCAAGGTAGAGAGAATCTGTTATTGTCAGGAAGAATTACTCTGTAAATGAGGACCTCCAGGCTTGAGGTTACCAATAGCAAAAAGACCTCTGATAAAATTGGTATGTTCAAGTTTCTATTTCTAAACTTTGTTCCAAGATAAATATTATGCAAATAAAGACTGGCTCACTTTCAGCTGTGGAGTTTGAACTCTGTAACAAATACACAAACAATTGACTCTTGACACTCAAAAAAAAATGGGTATGTCCATGATGTAATGCTTGGTGTAAACAGCAGCTATAGGTGAAAGGTATGGGGTTCTTTGGGTGTGCAGGAGCATACAGTTCTGGGTGAGTGAGCAGACTCTGATCAATGAATTAAAAACAAATCTTTTGACTTTAAAATGTGTCCTTTGGGACACGCTACACCCAACAGAAGAATCTCAGTGTGATAGAATCTGGAGCTAGACAACAAGGAGAACTGGAATAGTCTGAAGAGTCTTCATGGAGGGGTGGAGCTGAGGATTCAAAGCATGGATAAAATTCCAGGAAACTGTGAAATATTGATCTCAATACATTTTTTAATAAAGCTCCAAATACTCAGTTTAACTGGGGAGAGCAGAACGTGGATGATGGAGATTCTCATGGACTAGACAAATACTGTTTTAATCGCTAGTTTCTTTTTACTCTTAAAAAAATTATTTTGGAAACCCACAGTTGCTGGCGAATTGACGGAGGGATGAGCTACAGTTTTCATCATCTTTGCCTCCTTCCCATCTTGGATGAGGGATTCCCAAGCAGGGAAGTGGCCAGAAAACAGGGAGTGGGAAAAAGGCAGAGGAGAAGAAAGTGGAGAAGTTTGCAAGAAATCTGTTTCCTTCTCGGGGTGGTTACATCATCCTCTGAATAGTTGAGAGTTCACTACACACTGGTCATCAATTGCTTGGATGGAGCAGCCAGTAAACATTGTTAAACATTTAGAGGGAGCAGCTACAAACAAGCAGCAGGAAGTGAGCAAGTGACTCATAAAGTAAATCGGACACAGGAAAGAATCATCTCAGAAATTAACATAAACCTGCAGGCTAAGGAAGAAGTAGGTCTGAGTGGGACTGGTAATGAACATAAACACAACAACCGGCATAAAGCCTAGAGGTGGGAGAGATGGTGAGTGAACAATGTATCATAGTCTGCCTGGGAAGAAAGGAGCTCAGATCCGGAATCTGCCCCTCCTCGGTGGGCAGGAGCATTTCTTTTTTTTTTTTTTTTTTGCGGTACGCGGGCCTCTCACTGTTGTGGCCTCTCCCGTTGCGGAGCACGGGCTCCGGACGCGCAGGCTCAGCGGGCCCATGGGCCCAGCCGCTCCGCGGCATGTGGGATCCTCCCAGACCAGGGCACGAACCCGTATCCCCTGCATCGGCAGGCAGACTCTCAACCACTGCGCCACCAGGGAAGCCCAGGAGCATTTGTTAATCTCTGTCATGATCTAGAGGTGGAGGTGGTGGGTGGAGGGAAGATGGCTTATGGCACAGGATTCCCTGGGTTTGACTGGAGGTACATGTCTGCTCCCTACCATGATGCTCTTCCTGTCCACTCTCTCTACCCAGTTCCTTGCTCTTTCTTTTCCTACTCTTTCTTTCTTCTCCTCTATGTCAATGCTGACAGACCTGTCCGAGACACATAATGGTACTTGTGAATAATGCTCAGCCCCATTTGTGTCATGGAGCCGAAAGGTTGCTGTCTATGCCTAGAGTATGACATGCTTTCCAGAGCCATCTGATTCTGTTGTCTTTGACTTGGTGCTCAACAAGGAGCCTCTGATTCTCCATTTGTCTTTCTGGATACATGACACCAGAGAGTAAATCTTTTCAAAAGAAACTGGTCGGCAGTGCCCAACCATGTCCTCCTACCAAGACCACCTTTTCTCTTCCAGTCAGCCTTATCATTCACAGATTGCCACACCCACCTCATTCACTGCTCTCTGTATGTATATCCTTGTGGCATATCCTGTGTGGATCCCCACTTCACTGCCACTGAAGGGCCACTGTAAGCCCTGACTTCTTCCGTAGATCTCCCCTTAACTTGATCCCACCCCTTACTGACCACCCAGATGTTGTGGGCACTAGGTTATATCCAAGCTGTCACTCTTCTGATGCAGGCTTATATTAGTTTCTAATTATTTGATATAGGTATTTCTTGCTTCTTCAGTCAGGCTGTGAGCTCTCTGAAGGCAGAGTTGTCTTAGTCCGCTCTTGTTTTCCCCATAGCCTCTAGCACAGTGCTAGACACACAGCAGGCACTCAGCTAAAAGGAATTGGTTTTTATTCTCAAATTAAGACACTGGCTCTTGTTTAGAAGCCTGGATCCACACAGCTGGAGTCCGTGTGAGCTAGTGTCCTTGGGTCTTTCCTTTCCATGTCTAGCTGAGAAGGTAGACATTCTAAGACTCTCAGGAAGGTTAGCAAATGGTCTCTATAGGGAATACCTTGAGGTCACAAAGACCCAGGACAGTCCCTGCTTGTCATGTCCACAGTGCTATTGCTCCAAGATGGAGACTCTGACCCAAAGATGACATATTTCTACTCCTCTTCCCCCTCTGCTGCTTCTCCTCATCCTGCTGCTCTTCCCTTCCTAGACTGTGCAGGGACCATGGACTCTCATCAGGACAGCCACGGCAAAGAAAGAGTCTATCATTAGGGTCAGAGGTTTCTGATAATAATCAGCACTTTGTAATATGGTCTACAACAGGGTCCAAACAGATAACAGGTCACAGAAATAAAAGCTACCTGTGGGGACATATGCATAATTTGGATGAGTAAATGGTAGGCGTTGGTGAGCTGTGGAGCACATACCGTCTCAAAGGGGGCATCTGCTACTCAGCCCCTTGTTGTGATCAAATTGCTGTTATGTGCATGAATGAGGACCCAGTGTTGTCATCTTTCAAGAAAAGTCAGAAATATGGATTTGGAGGTAGAATTTCCTAAAGTCTTCAATGTTGGCTCAAAAGAGTTAAAGATAGTGTGCATGCCAAACAAAGTATATATATGAGGCAACTGAGGCTTGAGTGGGCCACTGTGTGACCTTCGAACTAGCACAGAAGTTGCTAGGAGGAATGGGAGAGGAAGCTGGACATTTAGGCAGGGGCCAGGTAATAAAAGGCCTCATATGCCATGAGAAGGAACTTAATGTGATCTGTTGGCCATAGGGAGCCGCTGAAGAATTTTAATCAGGAGAGTAGTGTGGTTGAACAAGTGTTTTACAAAGATCAGTTTGGCCGAAGTGTGGAGAATTGGCAGTGGTATATGTGCTGATAAATGTTTAACAAGCAGCTTTCCATAACAAAACAAAACAAAAACAACAACCTTGATTTGTAGTGTTTGCCAATTTCTGTGGTGTAAATACTCCCACTGTGGCCAATTTCAAGCTACCAATATGACATCCTGGAACACAGAGTTGGGAAGAGATGCACACAACCAGTTCTCACCAGCTGGCGTAAGCCAGCTCCAGCACACCACTGGATGAGTTTCAGAAAGATAAAACTACTTAAAAGATATCAATAGTCCAGGTGAAAAGATGGCAAGATCTTAAACTAGACAATGATTCTAGAGATAGAAAGGAACAGATTTAAGACATTCATTGGATGTGTCAGGTAGTACTGCAGGGAGAAGAAACCAAGGATGTCAGGTTTCTGCATTGCATGCCTGATTGAATGGTGGTGTCACCGTTGGAGACAGTGAATACAGGAGGAAGAGCAGGTTTAGGGTTTAAAAGAAGTTCAATTTTAGACATGTTGAGTTTGAAGTACCTATTGGGAGAGTAGCAGGAAATTGTATAACTCTAGCATGAATGTTGAAGGAAAAAGGTCAGGGCTGAAAATGTATCAACAGATGTGACAGTCTTCAGCCTATAACAGTAGGTTGAAACCAAGAGAGTGTACGGGGTCAGCCTCTGCCCACCTTGGCTCCCACACGCTCTGCCTCAAGGACTCAGCCCTGCCCCAGTTTCCGGAGCAATCAAGGCTTGAGGTAGGAAGTACCCAAATGACCAGCCTCAGCCTCCTCCATTCCAAATTCCAATCTTTAAGGCTCTGCATTAGGGTACTTTCCCCCTTTGAATAGTTTCTGAATTCCAGCTTCTTCCCTACCTGTGCCCTGGTTCATAAAACAAGATTTCTCCCTGGATCCCTAGTCTTGAGTTTCTGTTCACACAACTGGCCTAACAGCCCAGGTCTAGTATATTTTCTGGATTGTCCATGCCTTTGATTATCTTTGAGTTGTTTTACAACTCTGCAAATTGTAATGAAAATATTTCTTGCCTGGCAAAATGCGATTGATTTGTGCATCTATATGCAAATTTCTTTGCATCTATTTGTAAATTTCTTTCAGCATTCCTGATGGCCTATATCAAGGGTTAGCAAACTTTTTCAGTAAAAGGCTAGATGGTAAATATGTTACGCTTTGTGGACCTTACAATGCTGCCACTGTAGCAAGAAAGCAGTCAAAGGCAAAATGAAAAGGAATGGGTGTGGCTGTACTCCATAAAATTTATTCACAGAAACAGGTGACAGGCTGGATTTGGTTTGCAGGTCATACTTTGCAGACTTCTGGCCTCCTGGTTTCCTCACTAATTAATGAGTGAAATAAAATATTAGACATGTGTCCACTTGTGTTAACTTTAAATTTGTATGAGGATCAGGATTTAACTTTTTAATTTTTTTAATTTTTTTTATTTTTTGCGGTACGCGGGCCTCTCACCTCTGTGGCCTCTCGCATTGCGGAGCACAGGCTCTGGACGCGCACGCCCAGTGGCCATGGCTCACGGGCCCAGACGCTCCGCGGCATGCAGGATCCTCCCGGACCGGAGCACGAACCCACGTCGCCTGCATTGGCAGGCGGACTCTCAACCACTGCACCACCAGGGAAGCCCACTTTTTTATTTTTAAATTATCCTTCAACAGCCATTTTGTGTTCAGATCGAGGACAGGTGGCAAACTGAATTTTATTCTTTTCTTATCAAGTTTTGCCTTCGCTTGGAACTCCAAAATTATACTGAACGATCTGAGCTTCCCATTAAAAATCATGTTTTTTTAAAAGGTAAAAAGGGTGGGGGTGAGCTTCCCTTTTGGCGCAGTGGTTGAGAGTTCGCCTGCCGATGCAGGGGATGCGGGTTCGTGTCCCGGTCCGGGAGGATCCCGCATGCCGTGGAGCGGCTGGGCCCGTGAGCCATGGCCGCTGAGCCTGCGCGTCCGGAGCCTGTGCTCCGCAGCGGGAGCGGCCACAACAGTGAGAGTCCCGCCTACTGCAAAAAAAAAAAAAAAAAAAAAAAAAAAAAAAAAGGGTGAGGGTAGGGAGAGAAAAGGGAATGAAATCAACACACCAATAAATTAGATTTGGTTCATATTATCTACAACTGTACTTCTAAACAAACCTGGTACGTGAACCGACTTGATTGAATTTTTTAATTTGAAATGATGTGGGCTTAGTGCATGGCCACTAAAGAAGTTACATTGCCTGCCTCTTCCTGGGGCTTTGCATTCAGGCCTTAATGAGTTTGCTCCTGGATCTGCCCTAGGTCTCCCTGTTGAAAAGCTGGCCTTATATGCTAGGATCCTTTTGGATTAATGAAAATGAGACAGAGTCACTCGGCTCAGAGCTCATTGCATAAAACACCTGCAGTACAGTGAACACTGAGCGAAAGCCCGCTTCTTCATATTTTCAGCTAAATTCCATTGCCAGAGGACACAACAGAGGAACAGGTGATGCTCTACTTCCACTCCCAGGACTGGCTAGGGCTTTTGCAAGGTTACTGTTCTCAAGGGGCCCGAATGATACATTCATTTCCGTTAACCTCATCACTGGACACAATCTGCTAATTGGAATTCTCCTGAACCCTATTGTTACCAGCTTTAGGCAGACGCACTTGCTGGAGTTTATCACAGGCTTCTGAAATTAAGCCCCCCATTTGTAATTAATGGGCAGACCCTTATCAGGAGCCACCTCATTCATACCCACAATGCTGTCTGGTCATAGGCTGAACCTCTCCGAGTGGTACTTCCTCACACAGCTAGCCTGATAGCATCATGTTGGAAATGAATCTCCCATCTTGTGCCAAGATTTAGTGAAATTTCAATACCTCTTTTCCACCTACTGGGTCTCCTCTTCCCCACCCTAACATGCCAGATAAAAATCAATGTTCAGTCTTTTTCATCAGTCCAAGGGACTGTTGGAAATGAATTTCATTTCTCTGTATTACTCAGAAATGAAGAACACTAGCATCTAATCGCGTCACATGACCAGCTGCCCACTCTGCTCTACCCACAAGGTCAGTTAGCTAGTAGTGGTGCATGAGATACTTTGGAGCAGCCATTGGTGTCAGATGGGAAATAATTTGTTTCCCAGACTATGGTAAAAAGAGAACCATTATAATCAGGATTCCCTGGATCATCTCAGCTGATTTCAAGGTCAAAGTGTATATAATTTAGATTGGAAGACTAACATGGACAGAACTTATTTGCGGGCAATGTCACAGAACGCACCTGATGTTTTAAAAAAGTCAACATTTACATGTAAAAATAAATAATGTATGTAACAATGGCCAGCATTAGCCTGATTAGCAGGGGTGAATATAATACAAATGGCTACTGGTTATTGAGCACTTTCCATATGCTAGGCATCATGCTGGAGTATCTCATTTAGTCCTCGCCATGGCTCCGTGCTATAGGCATAATAATTATCCTCACTTTACACCTGAGGAAACTCAGCCATAGAGAAGCTTAGTGCCTTGTCCAAGGTCACATGGCTAGGAAGTAGGGTGACCAGAACTTGAACCCAGGCAGTTTGGCTCCAAAGCCTGTCCTGTTAACCACTATACTACTTCACCCCCAACCAACAGAAGACCAACCATTTGATTTATTACATCAGCAAACAAATCTACAGTCCCAACATTGAATATTCAGACGTATTAAATCACAGGTTATATTGGATATTAATTAACCTCATCAGGTAATGTTCTACCTTAAACCCAGATAAATATTATATAGTATAGCTCAAGGTTTGGGAGCCCACAAAACTATTCTTGATTTCTCATCAGATGGGGGCTCTTAATTTTTCAAAAGACAGCAGCTAAATCTATGAAAAAATAATACATAGCTAACTCCATAGGTTGTGAGGGTTTATAATTTCAGAGTTCTAGTTGTAGGAAACCTGGAAAGCCATCTTTCTCAAATCTAGATTGTCACAAAGAATTAAATGAACCATTCCATACATTTTCTTTTGCAAAATAGGGGTTATAATGAATGGTGAGGGCATCAACTCCAAAAGTAAGGTGAGTGTTTGGATGGTTATTAGAAATAACGGAAGAGGTAAAAGAAACCAAGGTAGGAAGGGGATACGTTATGGGTAGCTTTTAGGGAGCCAACCCTCTCTGAAGGATCCCTTTGTACTGTCAAGATATGCCATTTCCCAGGAAATTGTGAAAATGATGCAATGAGTTGAAAAACAATGAACCAGAGGATATAGGTTATTACGGAGATGGGAAAAATGTCAGAAGTAAAGGTCTGGTCGTTGTGTCTCTAGGGCTGCACAGAGGAATGGAGCCCCAGTGTGCCAATGTGAGTGTAGTTAGCTTTGCAGGTAGCCCTCTGGTGGAGCTTGAAACATATAGCTGTTTAGGAAAGCCATTGTTCTTGATTCATTTTTTTATAGGTCATCATGTAATTTTTAAATTAAATTTCTCTTGTAGATTGCTTTACTGGAAAGAGGATGCTGCCAAGCTGATTTAGAGTTTTCCATGTCATTGCTTATCACCTGACTAGTGGGAGTTTGATAAAGATTTCTGGAAAGCGCTGAGAACCCAGGTGCAGAAACCTTGGTGATCCAACCAGGGCACAGGACCATGTGAGGGCTAGGGTAACCAGATTGACATCAGATATATCGCAGGATTCAATACAAATAAAGGTCTATTATTGTATACTTTTTCCAGTGGGTAACAATCTTGATAGGAGCACATATGCCAGCAACACAAAATCAGAATGAACAAAGAGGGTCTTTCATGCAAAAAGAGGAGTCGGGAACCTCTCTTTTGTTTTAAGTAGTTCATAGCCATAGAATTGAAAAGTATGTTCATTGCCGTAAATTGAAAATTGGTAGATATCACCAGGAGACCCGTTTAGGCCTAGAAGAGCTCGAGTGATACAAATTAAGCTCAGTTGGTTCTCAGAGTGTAAAGGATTATAAAAGGGTAATTTTCACCATTATTCTCAAAAGCTGTGTGGGATAAACGTGAATAAAGAAAATGACCTAAAGTCAGCTAGTGGTAGGTAAGAGACATTTTAGAAAGGTATAAAGAAAACCAGACCAGAAATCTAGAAGCAGAATTCATGTTAAATAATGTCAAGAGTATTCCCTTTGCCAATCATGATTTTCATTTCATGCTCCACACACATGCGAAATGATGTTTTGTTTTAAAGTTGCTCAGTTTATATGCAGGCATCGGACTGAAGCGTTATATGATTGGAGGACGAGCTTGAGAGAGGAGACTGTGTCACATTCATGAAGTAATTATTGAGCCCCACCTTCCTGCTTCTCTCAGTTATCCACACCCGAGGCAAGCCAGGCAACTGGCACCAACCTCCAGAAGTAGAATACTACCTACCGCTCAACAGCTATTTATTTATTTATTTTATTCTTTAAACACAATTAAAAATTGTTAGACTTTTTTTCTCCCTAGTTATCTATTTTATACATATTAGTTAGTGTATATATGTCAATCCCAATCTCCCAATTCATCCCACCCACCCCTTTCCCCCTTGTTGTCCATATGTTTGTTCTCTACATCTGTGTCTCTATTTCTGCCTTGCAAACAGGTTCATCTGTACCATTTTTCTAGATTTCCCATATATGTCTTAGTATACAATATTTGTTTTTTTTCTTTCTCACTTATTTCACTCTGTATGACAGTCTCTAGGTCCATCCACGTCTCTACAAATGACCCAATTTCGTTCCTTTTTATGGCTGAGTAATATTCCATTGTATATGTTGTACCACATCTTCTTTATCCATTCGTCTGTTGATGGGCATTTAGGTTGCTTCCATGACCTGGCTATTGTAAATAGTGCTGCAGTGAACAATGGGGTGCGTGTGTCTTTTTGAATTATGGTCTTCTCTGGGTATATGCCCAGTAGTGGGACTGTCAACAGCTATTTAAAATGTGGGCATAGTCCCTGAGGAGGGAGGAAGTTAATTTTTCAGCAAAGGAAACATTATAAGGTCATCAACTATCTTCCATTTTCCAAGTCTCCAAATAGAGGTAAAGCATCTATCTGCAGGGTTGAATTTTGCATATCTGGCCTTGCTGGTTGCCAGAAACATCTCTAGACATTGCCAAACGGTCCTCCTGGGGTGCAAAATTGCCCACAGTTTAGAACCATTAAAGTAGAATGTAAAGCAGAGGCTTGGTTACATGGCAGCAAGGCAAGGGCTCAGGCATAGCTACCAAAAATACAAGATTCAGAGGGGACCAGCAGCTTAGCTGACTGGGTACTGAAGTGCTGAGCTGCTGGCCTCCAGTTCTGAGAGTCTCTGTGACTAGGAACAGGATTAGTCCCAGAGCCTGTACTAGAAGAGTCACCCATGGGAATGAAGGGTCTTCATCTGGGGGTGGTGGTACTGAAGGGCTACAGTGGCAGGAAACTGGGCAGGTCATTATGGAGATGACCTTTCCATGGCGTGGTGCTATGATTCTATTATCTTCAGCACCACTGAAAAGGGGTCAAGGCACATGCATCTCATGGAAGTAACATAGCTCCCTTGGTTATCATCAGAATGGAAACTCCATGAGTTATGGATATTTGGGGAAAACGTGAGACAAACCGACAAGGAACACTCATGGCAGGAAACTTGTTTTATTGGTTGGTACTGCTGGAGGCACCTTGGGGGAGTTTTGTATTTAGGTTCTTTCTTCTTGAACTCTCTACCCGGAATTTCTGAGTGGCTTCTCTCAGAAACACCCATGCAACAAGGAGCCCCTTGCTCTGCAGCAGGGCTTGGCTAGAGCTGGGAAGCCTTTGAGAAAAGAAGCTTGAGCCTGGATAATGCCAAGAAGCTTAAGCTGAACTAGCAGAGACATCTCAGCAGGACTGTTTCTTCTTTAGCGGAAAAGCAGGCACCATGACAGCACACATCATAATGAGAAGTTGATTTTTTGGTATTCAACGGCCAGGATTAAATTCCTGGGTCATAGTAATAAATGGGGGCATATTTAAAAAACAATACGTAACTTTTGATTGACAGGAAAAGTAGCTTAAATCATTTTGTGATTGAAACCGTGACTATCACGTGGACATCATCAAGTGCAAGCAAGATTTTTTTCCAAACACAGTCTTTGACAAAGTTTACTAATATCCATGTAATGTAATGCATTTACTCATATATTTTCCCTCTATTACATTTCGAGAGGAAAAACTTAAGAAAAATGCCCCCCCCCCCCCATAATTTCTCCCTCTTTCACACATTACTTTTAATTGTATTCCTTTGAACTGGCAGCTGTGTTGTCAATCGTGCCTTCTGGAGCGGATTGCCTTTTGTTCTTGTCAGAACAGACCAAGTGTTAAAGGAAAGGAGAAGCAGCTTGGTTGCCTCTGGCTGGAGATGGGAGAAGGGAGAGCGACTCTGGGTTTCTAACCCTACTGCTACTGCCTCTTGCCTCTTTTTCTCCCAGTATGCTTGCATGCTAAGTGTGAGCTGCTATCTTCCCTTGAGAACAGTAAGCTATGTGCTGCTCTCTGCTGAATTAAGAAAACATCAGCTATCTTGTCCTTATTTCCCTGAAGTCAAACATGCCCCAAATCTGAAACTTGGAAAGGCAAAGATATTTTGAACGTAAATATGACCTTTCAGGGCTTCCCTGGTGGCGCAGTGGTTGACAGTCCGCCTGCCGATGCAGGGGACACGGGTTCGTGCCCCGGTCCGGGAAGATCCCATGTGCTGCGGAGGGGCTGGGCCCGTGAGCCATGGCCGCTGAGCCTGCGCGTCCGGAGCCTGTGCTCCGCAACGGGAGAGGCCGCAACAGTGAGAGACCCGCGTACCGCAAAAAAAAACAAAAAAAAAAAAACAAAAAAATCTTTCAACCACTTGCAAAACATTTCCCTCTCTTTGAAAGACACATGTAACCAGATACCTTAGTGCTGCAAGGAAGTCTTTTCCTCTGTAGCACCTTTTCAGGAATGCAGGCCAGGGCTAAGGGAAAGGAGGCCTTGGAAGGGACAGAGTTCCAAACTAAATTCACTACTGCTTAATTTTCTCCTTCATATTCAGTCAATAGGGGTTAAGAATCTCAAAGAGTGACGAAAAGTTGCAAGAGTGGTAGTGATCAAGGCTCCCAGATGCTTGGTCATTCTACCCCCGATTTCTACTTGGGGAGGAAACAGCACTCAGCTCTTAGAGGGCTTCGCAGACACAGGGGATTGTTTGTCTATTGTCAGAAAAGAGCAGCAAAGTAGATCAGGTGTGCAAGGAGGAGGCTTAATTCCAGCAAACTCTCCTTCATCTGTGGCCTCATGATACTGTTCGTTCATAAACTCGAGACTCTCTGGAGGCCCCAGACACACATTTGAGAAGTTGGGGCAACTGACACTTGCACAGAATTGTGTTGGGACTTCTTTCATACCTTGCCAAGCTTCCGTTCCATCAAATTAACATGGGGGTGTTGAACTCTCAGAGGCTAGAGATGACTATACCTTGGATTGGTTGCAGTGACAGAAGAATGACTAGATTGCCACTACGTTTCAATTAATCCTGATGATTCTATGATTATGTGGACCACAGCCAAACAGATATCCACCAGAACTCCAGAGGTTTTATTCCAGAAATGCATCAATGGCCTCACTCCCTGTGGAGTTACTAGTGAACTCCCCTGTGGTTTCTGTATATACTGGGGCTCTGTATTCTTGCCTCTCTACTAAACCAGTTATGTGTCAGGCACAGCACCTATTTAATATGGGTTTATAAAGTAGTTTTAAAACAATTTCAAAACAGTTTTCATTTCTCTCCACTGCTGAAATCATGGTTTTGAAATTGGGTGGCCACATTTCCTTCTTCCCCATCAAACGCTCCTCAGCACCTTTGGGCTGCTCTCTATAGTATGAAATTCTTTATTGAGAATGCTTTCCTAGGTAGCGATGTGGCACACAGCAGGCTAAGAGGATGTACTCCCTCCTATTTCTTGACTCCGTCTTTGCGGCAGTAGCAGTGGAGGCTGCAGTGTATTCAGTAGCCAACATACAGTTCTTTGTTCGTGTCCAGGAGCTACACGCCCTATAGCCGACTAGCCAGGAGACAGTTACTCAGATCAAGGCTCTTGGAGGCTCACTGAAGGGCATCACCCTGGAAAATCAAATGGTGCTCCAGGCAGGCGTGCCTATGGAAGCTACCCTTGGCCAGCATGGGGTGGAGACCTTGACCACCCTGGAAGTAGCTAGCCATGTGCTTGGAGGTAAAGTCCATGGTACCCTGGCCTGTGCTGGGAAAGTGAGAAGCAAGACTCTCAAAGTGGCCAAAAAGTATGAAAAGGAGGGGTGGTGAGAGGAGAAGGAGATGCTGATGGGCTGGGTCAAGTGGCAGATGTAGTACAACTGTCGCTTCATCAATGTTGTACCCACTTTTGGCAAGAAGAAGGGTGTGCCAATGCTAACTCTTAAATCCTTTGTGACACCGTTTTTTTTCTAACAAAGCCACTTGGTGCAGTTAAAAGAATACTTTCCTATCTTACAGTTCATTCCCTCTAGGTACAAGATGTGTCCTTGCTCCTCTGACCAGCTTACAGATGCTCAAGGGTCTTTCAGGAAATATTTAAATCTGGTTCTAAAGAAGCAGCTCAGGATTGAGAGTGCTAGCTCAGTGTTCTCGTTAGACCATAGTCTTCGGTCTGGTTGCTAGATTGAATTCTCCAATCCTGAAGACCAAGGGGCATGGAAATGATACTACCACCTGAACTGTTTAGTTGAATCTATTAATTCAGGCTTCCTCCTAGGTAGTTTAAATGTAAAAGTAGTGGGAATGACCAAAGAACGATCTCCAGTTAAAGATAGCTTAGCTCATTCGAGTAGCTGCCCCCAAATAAGACCTGTGGCATTTTCTCCCAAGTAAGTTCCAGGATCCAGAGAACACTTTCCATTCTAATCAGACAAGCTATTACCCAGAAAAGCTTAGCAATGACGGCAGAATATGCAAGCCCACTTTGTTGGGCTTCCTGGTTTACAAGTGGGAACCAGCTAATTTAGAAATCAGCAGTCTCTTATTAAAATGATGGAGACTTTAACACTGGAAGAAAGAAATCATGTTCCCAACAGGGAAGGTAGAAAACTAATGACAGCAAGGTCAAGTCAGGGCTTACCACTGTGTACCCCCTCCGCAGGCCAAGGGAAGGCTATTTGGCTAGCAAAAGCTGTGAATTATGACCACATAATAACAGCCAGGGGCTGTCGGTTACAAACTAAATAGGTTTGGTTTTTAGACACAAATGTGTCTACACATTGGCAAACTCTAGCTAAAACAGCCATATAGACTTTCTTTCCTTCTAACGAAGATACTTAAGCACTAAACTGGAAACTTAAAGATAAAAGAATGACGAAGCATGAATACTCTTTCACCCAAGCTCTCTTACATCAGAGAGAGACACTAAGACATTTAAAGCATCACTTAAAACAACCCTGTACTTTTTATGCAGAAAAGTTAAAAGATTTAGAATACAAATGAACTTTGCTCTTTGCTGCAGACTTGCTGTAAAACTCAGGGTAAATCATTGTTTTTTTTTAATACATCAGGGTGAACCTTTTTAAAGAATGAACAAAGTGCTAATGACCTTAATATACAAAGAGTTTAGACAAACTGTAAGAAAAAGATGGAGATTCTAGTAGAAGAACGGGTTAAAAAATTAACAGTAGATACAATGGAGAAAAGACAGCCTCTTCAATAAGTGGTGCTGGGAAAACTGGACAGCTACACGTAAAAGAATGAAATCAGAACACTCCCCAACACCATACACAAATATAAACTCAAAATGGATTAAAGACCTAAATGTGAGTCCAGACACTATAAAACTCTTAGCAGAAAACATAGGCAGAACACTCTATGACATAAATCACAGCAAGATCCTTTTCGACCCACCTCCTAGAGAAATGGAAATAAAACCAAAAATAAACAAATGGGACCTAATGAAACTTCAAAGCTTTTGCACAGCAAAGGAAACCATAAATAAGACCAAAAGACAACCCTCAGAATGGGAGAAAATATTTGCAAATGAGGCAACTGACAAAGGATTAATCTCCAAAATTTACAAGCAGCTCATGCAGCTCAATATTAAAAAAAAACCCAATCCAAAAATGGGCAGAAGACCTAAATAGACATTTCTCCAAAGAAGATACACAGATTGCCAACAAACACATGAAAGGATGCTCAACATCACTAATCATTAGAGAAATGCAAATCCAAACTGCAGTGAGGTATCACCTCATACCAGTCAGAATGGCCATCATCAAAAACTCTACAAACAGTAAATGCTGGAGAGCGTGTGGAGAAAAGGGAACCCTCTTGCCCTGTTGGTGGGAATGTAAATTGATACAGCCACTATGGAGAACAATATGGAGGTTTCCTTAAAAAACTAAAAATAGAACTACCATACGACCCAGCAATCCCACTACTGGGCATATACCCTGAGAAAACCATAATTCAAAAAGATACATGCACCCCAATGTTCATTGCAGCACTATTTACAATAGCCAGGATATGGAAGCAACCTAAATGTCCATCAACAGAGGAATGGATAAAGAAGATGTGGTACATATGTTCAATGGAATATTACTCAGCCATAGACAGGAACAAAATTGTGCCATTTGCAGAGGCGTGGATGGACCTAGTGGCTGTCATACATAGTGAAGAAAGCCAGAAAGAGGAAAACAAATATCATATAATATTGCTTATATGTGGAATCTAGAAAAATGATACAGATGAACTTATTTGCAAAGCAGAAGTAGAGACACAGATGTAGAGAACAAATGTATGGATACCAAGGGGGGAAGTGAGTGGTGGGATGAATTGGGAGATTGGGATTGACATATATACACCACTATGTATACAATAGATAACTAATGAGGACCTACTGTATAGCACAGGGAACTCTACTCAGTGCTCTGTGGTGACCTAAATAGGAAGGATATCCAAAACAGAGGGGATACGTGTATACGTATAGCTGATTCACTTTGCTATACACCAGAAACTAACAGAACATTGTAAAGCAATTATACTCCAATAAAAATTAATTAAAAATTAACAGTTGATTCACAGAAAAATAAAACAAATTACTTATCATATGAAAAGATGTGAAATACCACTTATAATAAAAGAAATTCAAATGTAAAACAATAATGAGATAGTATTTTTTACCTGTCAGATTGACAGAGATGTTTTAAAATTGATTTTTTTTGCAGTCTGTGATTGCAAGGATGTGAGAAACAGGCATTTTCACATACTGTTGGTAGGAGAACAGTTTGGCAATATATATCAAAATTAAATAATGCACATACTCTGTGATTCCATAATCTTATTACTAGGAATTTACAGATAATAATCACACAAGTGTTCAAAGACATATATACAAGGATATTCATCACAGCATTGTTTAGAAAAACAAAAACCAAAACCTAAATGTCCTTGAAACAATTTAAATGTTCATTAATAGAGGACAGGTTAAATAAATAAGGCACATTTATATGATATAATACAGTATTGTCATTAAAAAGAATAAAATACATATGAATATCCTCACAGGGAACGATGTCCACAATGTATTGCTAAGGAAAATAAAACAAGTTGCAGAACATTTGTGAAGAGATGTCTGTGTGTGTGTGTTTGTGTATATTTGTTTCTGCTTGAATATGCATAGAAAATACCTAGGAGGGCGTACCTATATCATTAATAGTGATGACTTGCGAGAGTGGAAATGGGATGTTTTTCTTCACATGCTTTTATACTCTTTTAATTCTTATAGTATTACTTTTATAGAAAAAACTCCAAAATAAACAAATGGATGTGGAGCAGGGTGGTGGTGACCTTGGACCCTGATACTTGAATAATTTCATACCTCAGTTTAAGAGTTAAGAAATAAGGGAGGGGAGAAAGTAAATATGACAAATATTCGTTTTGGTTGGGTAGACAAAGCCCAAACTGTCTTAGACACCAGGTGTCTCAGTGGGGATAGAAGCCTTCCCGCTGCAGGCCCACTAGAACGTGGGGAGACAACTATCTGCCTATTTGATGACGACAGTGTGGATTGGAGGATTTCTAGAGGTCACTTTTAGCCCCAAAGTTCTATCCACTATTCTGATACAGATAATGGAGCTGATGATGTCCCAAACATCAAATCACTTCAGGTTGCCCTTGAAGAGCAGAGGGGTATTTGGAAATGACACTCTCCAGCTTTAGAGGTATTTTTTATGGGTCATCACTCCCCTTCTCTTGGGGAGGAGGCAAAGGTGGCAGACTCACGAGAGATTCGTCATGGGACCGGCTTCATTTCCTTCTCTGATTTGGATTTCTTTGGAAGGTTCTTTCAATGCCTTTTTAATATCTGGCTAGCAGCCCTCCTTTACTAATGGACAGACAATAGCAATCCACTTGATAGCAAGGTGAACCAGGAAAATTTGCCTCATTCAAGCCCCTGGTAATCACGTGCTGATTACCTTCCCTCTACCGAGGACTTCAGAGGGCTGACATACTCCTTAGAATAGACTAGCTGCTGGAGTGGGGTCACTTAATCCTGCCAGAGGTAACAAAGTGTGCATTTATCGGTAGGTCCCTGAATCTGGGATGGCCCTCACTAAGGTGGCTTTCCTTCCGACTCCAGAGACTTTCTGCCGATACAAAAAGCCACTTCCTTCATCCTGTCTTGTCTGGTGGCTTCACTATCCTTCCAATCCTAGGCTCGATTTATCAGTGACAATTCAGCGTGGTTTGAGGGGTCATTAACCAACCCTCTTTCCTCAAACTATCAACCCTGTCCTGTAGTTTGAACTCTATTCTACAGGAAATAAGGAGCAACTGTGGTTGTTTGAGTGACGTGATCAGATACCTATGCTTCCACATATACAGCACTTTCTTATCTCTCACAGCATTACACTTCGACTCATTGTATGTTTGCCTCTTCACTTCAATTAAGTTATTCAAAGGGAGTTGGTATCCAACTGGGTGTGGGTGGCTGAAGGAGAGAGTGAAGATGAAGACATCTGCAAGGTTTCAAATCTACATAATTGAAAGGATAAATGGAAGGGTAAAGGTGCTATCACCTGAGAAAGGATACACCGGATGAGGAAGAGGATTTGGAGGGCAAAACGAGGCTGGCACGAGGATTAACAACACAGACTCTGCTGCCAGACTGCCTAGGTTTGAATCCCAGTTTGTCCACTTACTAGCTGTATGAGCTTGGGGAAATCATTTAACCTCTTTGTGCCTTGATGTCCCCATTTGTAAGAATGGATAATAGTATTGGGTTGGCCAAAATTTTCATTCAAGTTTGTCCATAAGATGGTACAGAAAAACCCGAACGAACTGTTTGGCCAATGTAATGTCCTGCATCACAGGATGGTTGTGAATATTGAATAAATTAATGTAGGTTTATGTACTGGTGCCTGGCACCTAGTAAGTGCTAAATTAGTGTTTGTTAGTGTTTGACACAGGGAATTTCAATGTTTGAGGTACATTTAAAATGTATTCTGAAATTTTGAAAATAAATTATGGATCTTCTGATAGATATTGGGCTAGAAAAGGAAAAGTCACAGAACTCTGGACAGCATGGATATTGAAGCAAGAGAAAAGATAAGGATTTTACAAAAGAGACTAAGAGGCAGTGGTCAGAGAGGGAGGAGGAATCAGGTAGCCTTGATATCCTGGAATCCAAGAGAGTTGTCAACCAATGAGATTAAAATGGGACACAGACATTGTACCCGTGAGTATGGGGAGGTGTTGGAAGAGAGGAGAGAGAGAGTACCATTTGGGGAAGAAGATAGATAAAAGGAGAGAGAGTCAAAGATCAATATGGTCAGCTCCTCACAAATATTTTTTGAGGGGCAGACCTGTCCAAAAGGCCCCTGGGTGATCAGTGGGTCCAGCTTCTTTCTTTCATCCCACATCACTCCTCTCTGTCCCAACTGCCAATCAGAGGACCAGTAGCAACCAGCTGGGATAGTGGAGAGTGTTCACCAAGGTCCCACCTAAGGAGCTGCTCAGCCAGTGGCCATACACTCATTCTCCTTTACTACAACTGGGATCAGAGGATAAAGAGGGAGGGCAGATGAGCACAGGAGCCCAAGAACTACTGTTTCTGATAAGACTCAGGGCCCACCTCACCCAGTGTCCTGACTCTGAGTCAGGTATCTGGGGCCTTCCTCCATGAGGTTAACCTCATGAGGGTAACAAGAGTCCCAGGCATTGCTTTCATCACCAGCCCTTCACTCCAGCACCTACTGTGAACAGGCCACCACCATTCCCACTACCCATGTCATTGCTCATTCACTTCCATCTGACAAATGTCCCGTCCCCTTCTTTCTTCCTTTCCAGCTCAAAGTTTATTTCTTTTCTCAAATATTCCTCCCCTGAAAGCTCTTTGTCTACTTGTAACCAGAGTGGCCTTCTATATTGTCCACATCACACGTTTTGGATAATGTAACACATATTTCCTTGCACCGTTCTATTTCTGTCCCATGTTTGTTGTTGGCATATGGAAAGGAATCAGTACAAGGCAACATTTGGTGCTCTGGGGTAGGACAGCTGGAAGGAGAGATGGGAGGAGAGTGCTGAGTTTTGCACTGATATTTCACACTTGAACGGAGTTTGCAACAAGAACCATAAGTTGAAAAAAACCAATATGATGAGCAGCCTGGGGTGAAAAGGAGACAGAAGATGGCTGTCCTCTACATAACTGCGCATGTGAGGTGAAGGAGGAGGGGGTCTGTTATACACAGCTGCGATCCACCTACCCAGAGGAGAGGAGAACAGGAAACTCCCTAACTGGACATGTGTATGTGGGTCAGGGCCGTATACAACCCTAAGCATGAGGCTACAGAAAGGAAGCCCTGTGCTGGTGGGAACCCTGAAGGGGGAGGGGGGGGTCAGTCATGGCTAAAAAACCTCATGTGTTTTTATTTAGTGACCTGCTTTTGAGATTATTTCATAGTCTCCTCCTTGTGAAGTATTATGCAGGTAGCTCCCTTGGTCTACTTGGGACCAAGTTTAAATAATTATATTTTTCTTTCTGAAAGGTAAGCATCACTAGCTTAGGTTTTTTGTGTCCCTTGGGAGCACAGGAGGCCAGGCCCACTGAGGGGGCGGACTGGTTGGGCAGCCTGTGCATGTCTTTTCTCCCCATGAGACTATCAATGTCTTGAGCGCACTCACTGTATCTTTCATTTTTATCACGAGGCATATATATGATTAGTACTCACACATACTTAGAGAACCGAACAGAATGAATCATTTGCTGGAACTTTGTTATGAATGAGTTGTTTTAGATAGACACTACTTGTAGTTGCTTTGTTGATTTTCAGCTTTGTTGTAAGTGTTACTGCTTCTGGTGATTCCTCAGAGGCAGTGTGGGGTGGTAGAAATAGTGGCTCGGGAGACAGGAAGCATTTGTGCCAGTTCGAGCTCAGGTGAGCGACCCTGGACATGTCATTTCAGACCAAATGATCTCTAGACCCTATGATTCTGCTCTGTGAGTGAAGCAGCCCATGTCTACAAAAAGTCAGCACAGGTACAGGAGAGGAGAGAATTCACTTTATCAGTTTGGCCAATATGATGCCGTGCGGTCATTCTGACATTTTCTTCCAATGAAGTGGCTGATTTATTTTCCTGACTTGATTGACACAACCCATGTTTTTGGCCTAGAACTTTGACTTTGGAACGAAACTCATAGAATCAAAGCTGTGACTCAGATTATTATAGCGATAAATACCTCTTGTTATATTGGGCAATTCAGGTAACAAAGACTTAATAATATTTTGTATTAATTCTAATGATATGAGTATCATGAGTGAATGCTATGTGCCACAAATTATGCCAAATGTTAAAAAATAATTCTCATTTAAACCTCGCAACCACTTATGATGTAGGTAATATTAACCCCATTATACAGATAAGGAAACTGATGCTCAATCGGGGCAAACAACTTTCCTAAGGTCATGCAGTCTGAACTCTTAGCCACTATGTGCTAGTGGGTGCTTAATACATATTTAAAAATGAATAAATGAGATTAGCCAGCAGGAGTTCTCAGCATGGCTTCAACTAGTAGGAACAGGAACGGTACTGCCTCCCATGTATTGGGTATTCACTATGTCAGGCACCCGTTCTAAGTAATATACATGGATTATTTCATTTAATTTTCACTAGAACTCTATGAGGTAGGCTCCATTATTGTTGACATTTACAGATGAAGAAACTGAGGTTTGGAGAGATTAAGTGACTTGTGCAAGGAAGCACATCTACTAAAACTGCTAAGACTCCAAAGTCTCTGTTCTTTCTACTACTCCAGGCTGCCTGTAAATAGAGTGACTTGTGCAGTTCTGTTCTTTACTTTCTGCTCTCCTGCCGAGTCCTTGAGATTTATAGGCTAGACACGGTAGGCCCCTTTTTTTGCACCAGTCACCTTTTCCTAGGCCCTCAGTGTCCCCTCTACACTGTGCCATCTCTCCCTGGGACCAAGGATCAGATAGGGGAAGGGGTAAGTGGAGTGCTTTGTTGCTGATTTTCTGCAATCTCAACACAAACACTTATCGGTGTTGTTGAGACTTAATCTCGCTAGCTCATCTGTGAGACCAATTTTAATTTGGAGCCATCTGCCACAGACAAATGAGTAATTATGGCAGAGTCCAGAGGGGCGGGCCATGGGGAGAAGGTTGGCTTAGCCTCTTGCCACCTCCCTGCATTGACGCAAGTGACCAAGAAAGAAAATTCCTTGGGTGGGCTGTTGATGCCGAGGCCAGCAGCTCTACCTCCCTGTTGCTCAAATCCTTAGACTCCAGTGAACAAGGAGGGAGGAATGTGGGGTCATGGCAGGAGAAGAGGCTCTCCCTGTCACCGTACTGGCGGTGCCTTGTGGTGAGCACCACTTACCAGCTGGTCTCTCCACACAATATGACAGGCTAAGTCAAACTGATGGAGTGAAGCTGAAGATAAGTCATTGAACTCTGTCTAGCATTAACTTCTGTTGCAGAAGACTTTACTATATCTTTATCTTACTTCTTCCTCACAACAGCCCTCTATATTAGGTAGGGGTGGGCATTGTGAGCTTCATTTTATAGATGAGGAAATTGAGTTGTAGGGTGATTCTATAACTGGACACTTGTAAAAGACCTTATGACTTGCCCAAGGTCACCCTGTTAGCTACAAGCTGGCTAGCACCTCAAACTCCAAATTAGAGTCTGTCATTCTGTCTTCTAGACCAGTGGTTTTCCAGTTATGCTTTCTTCTCAGGGCCAAGGAGTTATGGGTGGGTGGGTGGGTGTGTGTGTGTGTGTGTGTGTGAAGAAGTGGGGCTTTTGGCCCTGACCTGCACTTAAACTAGGGCAGCTCTGCTTGGGTCTGTTTTGTTTTACGTCTCCGTAGGATTTCATTGAATGAAAGACTCCGCTACTGAAAATGTTTGAAAACTACTTGTCTAGGCTAGTATTTCTCATCGAGAGTGGAGTGGGTTGAACTGTATCCCCACAAAAGATATGTTCAAGTCTTGACACCTGGTACCTGTGAATGTGACCTTATATGGAAAAAGGGTCTTTGCAGATGTAATCAAGTTGAAATGAGTTAGTCCTGGATTAGGGCGGGCCCAAATCAAACAGCTGGTGTCTTTATAAGAGACAGGAGAGGGAGATTTGGACACAACCACACAGATGAAAGGCACGGAGGAGAACCCCATATAATGACGGAGGCAGAGAATGAAGTGACACAGCTACAAGCCACGGCATGGAACAGATTCTTAGAGCCTCCAGAAGGAACCAGGCCCGTCAACACCTGCATTTCGGACTTCTGGCCTCTTGAACTGTGAGAATACATTTCTTTTAAGCCACCCAGTTCGCCGTACTTTGTTATGGCAGCCCTAGGAGATGAATACAGAGAGTCACATAGACCTCTTACCTAGAAACGGGTTGGGGGTGGGCTTATTAACATGCTGATTCCAGGCCCAAACCCCAAGATTCTAATTCTGTAGGTATGGATTGGGGCTCAGGAATCTGTATTTTGACAAGTTCTCCATATGCACAAAGCTTCATCTTTGAGCTGGTTTTGACCATAGACAGACACGAGACTCCTCTCTGGATTGGAGCTGGATTTGCGCCCCCTGCTGACGATGCTCCTCTAGCGGTTCCAAGAGTCAGTGGGCCAAAGGCGGTAGGTTTCATGGACAAGCAATAGGCTGGTATTAAACCTTCTGTAGTCCAAAATTTTTTGAGAGACTACAGAGAATAATGAGAACTATTTGAGTGTTTTCCCCAAGGAATCACAAATCCCACAGGTGGCCAACATCTAACCCTAAGGAAATAGGCTGTAGTGGTTAGGGAGTGGGTGCTTCCAAGAGGGTTGGTTTTCTGGAGTAGCAAGAAGACCACAGAATAACACACATGTGCACACACGCACGGAGTCTTCTACTTGTTGTCTGGTGCAGGAAATTCTATCTGATAGAGCATCACCCTTTTTACTTTAAGATTTGGTACCTATTAAAAATGCAGGTGTCCATGTGAGTGAAGATACTTGAAGCCAGGGTGAGCCATGTACACCCAGCCTCCAGTCTTTATCTGAGAGCAGTTTTGATAGGCTAGAAGAGGAAGAAAAGCATGATGGGCTGGGGTAAGGATACGGCAGAGGGGGTCTTACTGCCAACCTGAGGCCAAACTCCTTGCTCAATAAAGCCAAAGAGGGGACTAGTTTATCCACCCAAGATTGATGGAGGTCAGCTGTGCCCTATCCTTTGGCGAGCTGGGGGAGGGCCTCCATGAAAAGGGACAGGTGTTTGGATTCTGTGTGTGTGAAGAGTGCCTTCCTGGGAGTAGCCTGCCCAGCTGGACCCAAGGTCCTTCAGGAGTCCTGTGTTTGCTCACATCCCTGACTGCTCCCAGGTAAACAAATCTTGTCTCTATCTCCCAGAGAGGCAGGGCTCCAGCACTGTGGCAGCCTGTTGTTATAGTTACTGATATATGACTTACCACAGCAATTGTCAGAGCAATGGAAGAAAATGCAATTTAGTAGCGGCCGGTGGTGGAGTTTAGGAGAGAGGAGAGAGGAGAAAGGGAGGAGAAGGCTGCTGAAGAGACTTCAGTATGATGTACGGTGGACAAAGGAGGCAGTGAGTCTGAAAGGCCCTTGGTGAAAAACAGCCTGTCCCCAGTAGCTTCACCCAGGTTTCATCTGCCTGACGTTCTACCAGTGGTGCTTCATGTGAGGTAAGCACTGCTTCTATCCAGGGGAGGTCATGCCTTAGATTGTACTTTCGAGTGACTTTACCTGGCGCCTTTCTTCCTCAGGGTTTGCCAGCAATGGGGAAAGATGGGAGAAAGGGTTGGCCATCAAATAAGGACTTGGCCTACTTTCAAAACTCAGATAGGGCTGCCATTGCTAGTCCCATCTTTGCAAATTTCCTCTCTGCTCTCCCCTCTTTCAAAACAGTTATGAAGCTAAATGGGATTGAATGTGAAAGTCCAGGATGTCTTGTTCAAGCAGCTAGCTATGTGCTTTTCTGGGAGATACACTTGACTCCTTCTTGTTCATCAGCAAGAATTTATCACCCATTATATACTAGGCACTGGGTCAGGTGCTGATGGGGGATGCATGGAAACAGTTGGCCATTAGAGTATGCTTCACATTTAAGAAACAATCTAGTTACAGAGACTAAACATTTATACAAGTAAGGCTGACCAGTAGTATGTATTAGTGTGTGACTGGTGTCAAGTGAAGGGTAGAGCCAATGGCTACATAATCTCAGAGGTGGACAAGATCATGGAGCAGAGTAGCTGGGTAAGCCTTAGTTCAGATTAGCACATGAAATCACTCAGACACTTAGCAGGGCTCTGGGGAAAAGGGGCCCAGAACAAATCAGTTGTGATGGGGATGGAGACGTGGACTGGGTAGGGAACATGCTTACACCTCTCTGCTTAGCTATATATCCAAATCCTATAGGCATGTCCTTTCCAGAGAGGTCATCCATCCTCCACTCATCTATCCTGTCTTGGAACTCCTGTGCTGGGAGTTCTCAGACTTAACTCAGACTTCCAGGAGAGCAGGATAGCCTAGTGGTTAAGCGGGTGGGGTTAGGAGCTAGGCTGCCTGGGTTTGAATTCTGGCTCTGACATTTATTGTGACCTTGAACAACTGACTTAACCATCCAGTGGCTCAATTTGTCTCATCAGTATCATGGGGACAGTAATAACAGTGCCTGCCTAACAGAGTAGCTGAGGGGATTAAATCGTGTAAAATGCTTAGCACAGTGCGGATGCATACTATTCATTCATAAAATAAATATTTACTGAGTGCCTTTGATATTGCAGGCACTTTCCCAGTGCTGGGATACAGCAGTGAAGAAGAGAGATAAGGTCTCTTCTCTCTAGGCACTGTGTTAAATGTTGACTCAGGCCCTTTACCCAAGGAACTTTTAATCTAGTACCTTGCTTTCTGCTCTATCAATTCCAATTCCTAGTCTGCGAGTTATCAGCTAGCTTATTTTCATTCCTCCTTGTTTAACTAGGCAAGTATTAAAGCTATTAATCCCCTTTAAACCCAGCTTTGGTCATGTCCCATACGATTTGATGTTGAGTGTTTTCATTATCGGTATTTTTTAAGCACTTTGCAATTTTGGTTTTGGTTTGTACTATTTCTACTTTTTCATGTATTGTGGTATTCCATGTTTGATGACTGTATTTTCTTTGTTCCTACTACATGCGCCTACTGTGCTCCAAAGGAAGAGAGACAGTGGAGACCTAACTTGAGGGGTTTAGAAGGGACTAAGGGCGAGACAGGACTAGAAAAGACCATTAATGAAGGGTATTGAGTGCTAGGCTTCATGGGCTGGTTTCTCTTCTAATGAAGAGACATTGGAGTCACTGAAAGGATGGACAGGAATGACAGGATCGTTATGCAATCTGGGAAAGAATAAGCCAGTATCATTGTTCAGTATGTATCAATACAAGATATTGGGAAGGAAGAACTCGCAGGGCTTGGGGCTGGAGCATGGAGACAGGGCAGAGGAAGGACTCGGAGATGACTCCAGTGTGTTAAACCTAGGTGCCTCAGAGGACAGGAGAATCACAGAGGCAAACCCCTGAACGTCTGAGGGTGGAATGCATTCACGTGAGTGGAACTGGAGAGGTGTGTAGGCCCCTGTATCCATTTGCATCTGTGCCGTGGCACTCAAGTTGAAGGGCCTCCCGTCCTTCTTCAGGAGAGAGTGGGTGAGCAGGGGAAAGCTCAGGTCTGTGTTTGGTTTCTCCTTGTCCCCCCTTTCAGTGAGGAAGGAAATGAAGATGTGGAGCAGGGGGTAGGGAGGGTAGAAGGAGCTTGACTGTTCTGGAAACAGAGAAGATGCTTTTAGGTCGAGTGTTGAAGGTATATGGGCAAGTACTAATAAGGAAAAAGCAAATGAGTAAAACTCAGTGTGGGCCATGTGGGGTAGCTCTAAGATCCCACCTGAGATCACTGATGCTATTCTTGAGAGCAGAGGGCTGCCATGATAGGGCTTCTCAACTGCAGCTCGCCTATAACCTTCCTTAGTTTCAAGGCTTCTGACCCTGCGGTGCTCTGTTGTCCCTGGCTACCTCCCCGGCTGTGGGGGCTTCTTACCTGCTTCTCTCCACTGGGCCGCCTGTAGCTGAGCAGAAGCTCCACAGCGCCCACCACTTCCTTGCGGATGGCGTAGAGCAATGCGTCACCGACGTACACGCTGTGGTTCAGCAGTAGCTCCATGATCTCCAGGTTCTCATTCTCAATGGCAATGAGCAGGGCGCTCCGGCCCAGTGGGTCCATGCAGTTGATGTTGACATTGTAGTAGATCTCGGCCTCCTGGAGGGCCTGCTTCACAGTGGCGTAGTCCCCCTTCTCCACGGCACTGAGGAAGGCCTTCTCCTCTGCAGAGAGCTCCGTCTCAGCCCTCACAATTTGCAGGGGGATTCGGTCTCTGTAGGGTGAGTAGTTGACCCTTTTGTAGTACAGCTGGGCCATGGTTCATAGCAATTTAGAAACCTGAATGAGGAGAGAGAGGGAGACCAAAGATATTCTTAGATACCTGCAGGTCTCAAGTGGCCAGTTATGGAGGCAGCCTTGCTAATGACTTGGAAAATCCTCACCTGTTTTAAAGCCACAATCTTTCTCCTCTTGCAAAGGAGTATAGCAGAAAAAGCCCTGGCTTCTGGGTCAGAAAGACATGGGTTCAAATCCTGGCTTTACCAGGTCTGCGACCTTAGGTAAGTTACTCAAGCTCACGGTGTTTCAGTTTATTATTATTAAGCTTATCGATATTAATAATACTAATTGTGCCAGGCTCCACACTAAACACTAATTCCCACCTCAAGGCTACTGTGGGAGTTAAATGAGACAATGACTGATTAAAGCAACTGGCCCAGAGGAAGCCTCCTGAGACATGGCACAAGTTAGTTTCTTCCTTCCCTTCTGCTGTCTGGAAATACTCGTGATATTACTTCTGACTGGTGATGCAAAGTTGGACCTCATCTTTGGCCAGTTTCCTTTGGACCCCGGGCCTGTGGGCCTGTGCTAGTTTGTAGGATTACATTTGCAGCTGCCCCAGATGCAGATCCTGGACTGAAACACTGCTGTAGTGCTAACTGAAACATTCTTATTGCTGCTCACTGGGGAAGGGGTATTGACTCCAACAGATTAAGCCACTACCCCCTCTGCCCACATGATTTTTCTCCTCCATGATTCTAAACCAAGCAGCTGACAGATACGAGAATCTGTCTGATTCAATTATGAGAAGTGAACGGCCTGTTTTACATGTACCACATCTAAAGCCAGATTTTAACAGAAGTGATTTCAAAGCAAAACCTATTATTGAGTTCCTACAATATGTTTAACTTTCTCTGGGAGACCAAGAATAAAAGACAGACTTTGCCATTAATTGCATAGGATGAATCACAGTATAGAGCTCTTGCCTTGTAGGTTGCAGAGTAAATTCATGCACATTCCTCATTGACTCCTTGTACTAGCCCTATAAGATGGGAATGGTTACCCTCCCCATGGGAGAAGATGCGGCTCAGACCCATTAGGTGATTGACTCTCCTTTCCCTACCATCCTTGGGACCTCCAGAACCCTCTGGAGGCTGAGTTTGGATGAACCCATTTAAGTGTCTTTCATTACCGAACTGTTTTGCCAGCAAAAAGAGATGGAAATGTGATAAAGGGCCTCTCGTCTCATCTCCTGGATATAAGAGCAGATGAAGACGTGCAGCTTCCACAAACATTTGCCTTACTCTTCCAGGTAATTATATCTCTGCTTTGGCAGAGTGAGAGGCATATATTATACCAAGTGGCATTTGCAATTCATGTGCTTGTGATCTTCTGGGAAGTTGGTATTTGAAGGTTAGTGTTGCCTCTTGCCCTGAACAGGCCCAAATGACAAATTTCTCTCTACATCCAACTCTCAGGAGAGCAGAGTGCTGCTTGGCTGTCTTGAGAAGCACTGATATTTTCTTGTGCTACTTTGAAGTAACTCAGCAATGACTAAAGGAAAGTGGCGTTTAGAGGAAGCATTTGTCACTAAACAGCAAATCACTTTAATGATACTAATTGTAGAATTCCTCCTTGTCTCCGTTATAAAGAAAAAAGGGAGGAGAAAGAAGGGACAGTGTGACCTCCTGAAAAGAGACTCAACAACCCAATTCAGTTTATATTTATTTAATTAATCAATATGAACACAGTGGAAGCCTTCCATGTGCCTAGCACTGAGCTAGTCACTTTTGGAACAGAAGAAAGAAAAGGTCCCTGCCTTCATTCTCTCTCACCTGGACCATTCCACCTCCTCATAATTAGTTATCCTGACTCCATTCTCTCCCCATCCAGATCGTCTTCCACACCACCCCCAAGTTATCCTGTGAACCACAAATCTGATCCCGTTTCACTCTCCTTGGTTAGTATCCCGCTGCTCTTGTGATGAAATCAACACTCCTTTCTGAGCTCTACTAGGTCTTGGCTTGTGCTTGCCTCTCCAATGTCATCTTAAGCCACTCTTACACCCTTATCCACTATTCTTTAGCCCTGTGGAGCTTCTTTTGGTTCTTCCAATATGTCAAGCTTCCTCCCACCTCAAGACCTTGGATCACCTCTTGGAATACTCTTCTCCAGCTCTTTTCATCTTTCAAGCCTCAACAAAATGCCACCTCTTCAGAGAAGCCCTAATTAACTACCCTGTATTATAAAGTAGTTCCTTCATATTCTTCTCTCCATTGGAGCCTTTTCTCTTCCTTCTTGATGCTAATCAGAATTTCTAGTTACATAGACATATTTCTTTGTCTTCCTGGGTAATCGTCTGTTCAGTCCAATTTGCTTTAAAGCTCAAGTGCAGTTGCATCTGTCCTGTTTTTCACACCCTGGATACATATTTGATGAATGAATGAGTAAACCTTCCATGATATTCTCTCATCTCTCTCCATCTCTCCCCAAGTTCTAGCCGTACTGAGTCATGTTCTCTGAGTTGCCCTTTCATGACCATGCGTTTGCATGTGGCTTCATCCCACCTTCTCCACTTAACTAACTTCTCTCTACTTCAGCACCTTGCTCATAGGTCCCCTTCTCCGTGAAGCCTTCCCCCAAGACCTTCAGAAAGTTAGCCAATCTCCCTCTGAGTTCCCCACTGGCACTCAGATCACGTTTCTCCAATGTCACTCAACTGCATGTTTGTCTTCCTGCCATTCGGGTAGGAGTACCTTGATTCCTGCCTTCCTAGCACTTACACAGGCTCTGGAACATGACGGGTGCTCAACAGATGGATGTTTGACGAGCAAATACAATCTAGCTGAGGAGGTTGGTGCAGAATGAAGGGCTAAATTGTGTGCTACTGATTTGATGCTTTGGAATTTCAGAAAGGGCTCTGTGAGGCTGGAAGTCTCAGAGAAGGTTTCATGGAGAAGGTAGCTGTTACCCAGTCCTTGGAGGATGAATTTCGTGTAAAAATATGAGGGTAGTTCAGGTACCACACGAACAAAGGTGGTGAGATTGATCATAGCCTAGTTGGGAGATAGTGGTGGGGGCATATTTTTAAGGCTATGATAGGATACAGGGACTAGAGGTAAACTAAAATTATAAGGCAATAGCTCAAAACCTCTCTTTCCCCATATAAAAAAAAATGACCTTAGGCACCTGTTGCCCATTTGCCACTTAAGGGGCTAACATGGAAGAGAAGGCTAGATGTCTTCTCATATGATGTCACTTGTGGTGCTGGGCTAAGCATTATTGCTACAGGAAGGTCTGTGCCCACTTTAGCAAGGTGCGGCTTGGGGGGAAACCAAAGGCAAATGTATCCCAGGGAAAGGTGAGAACAAAGGGAACTAACTCAATCGGTGCCCTATTGTGTGCCAGGCACTATGCCAGGAGCCAGTGCAATAAAATAATTATTACAGTTCTGAATAATTAATATGTCCTGGGCACTGTGCCAGGTACTGGGGCAGCACTAATACTACTACTGCTTCTAATAGTAATAATAATGAAAGCAACAAAAATTCTTTCCCCATATGCTTGCTATTAGTCCTACTCTGTCATTATTCTGGGAATAAGTAACTAATGATGGAATTTCTGGCATCTCTTGAAGATGGATTATAGGGAAGTTTCCCTTCCGTCACCCTTTACCTTTCTACTTGGCAGACTGCACTCATCTGCCATTAACCTAAGCCAGGAGGTGAGGCTGGCTTTCCCATCATTATGCACTGGCCTTGAGGTGTATGCTTAACTGAATGAAATGAAACCAGCCAGCACTTCGTGCCATTCTACGAGTGAACCCTACTCCCAGTGTAGTCCCCCAAGCATGAAAGATTAGGAATGGTCAATCAGGCTGCCTCAGGGGGCTTATCGTGTTCCTTCCTTTCTGTGCTGCTAGCCAGAGGAGTTTGTCTAATGGGATCTGTGACATTTGTGGTTTTAACTGATGCGATTTAAAGAGCTACATCAATGGGCCGGGCAGAAGGCCAGGATGCAAAGTATTCTCACCAAATCCCAGCCCAGATCGTTGCCCAGCTCAGGACTTTGTCTGTGAGAAGGAAAGCCTGGCTTCCCATGTAACTAAAAAAATGGACATGGGATCTGTGTGTGGCTTGCCCTCTGTGCCATGAGGATTGAGTTTGAATGGTGAAACCCTTGTAACGTCTTGCCCTTATCCAAGCTTATCTGTCTACTTGTCCATCTCTTCAGAGTCCTTTAAGGAAAGTCAGTTTAATTTGATAAACTTGTACAATCTCAAGTGGATAATAAACATTCAATGAATATGTACCAGGCACTGTGATAGAAGACGATGATAACAGCTAGGTTGCTTAAAGCCATACCTCATCTAGTAAAAAATTACATTTGAACAAGAACCTTGAATGCCCAATCCAATGAGTGACTAAAGTGGAAACTTCATGCACATAGCCACAGGGGTGGGCTGGTCGGAGGAAGATTATGTGTAGGTACGTGTGTGTGTGTGTGTGTGTGTGTGTGTGTGTGTGTGTGTGTTGATTTCGAGAGCATTTTGACTCCTTTAAGAATACCACTTTTAGAACTTCCTAATTTTAATGTAGTAACACTAATCTTTCCCAGAAAGGTCCAGATCTTGAGCCTCCTGCAAGGGACCTCAAAGGTCATCTGGAATAATCCCCTGTCCAGTGAAAAAACCCCCTTGACAATATCCTTGTTAAGTGATTGTTCACTTAATGAGCACCTCCACTGATGAGAAACTCACCACTTTCTCACCTTCATGGTGAGTGCTGACATTCAGCAAACGCTGGTTTATGTGCCGCTGAAATCACCCACCTACAGCTTCTATTCCATGGCCCTAGATCTGCTCTCTAGAGCAGTACTGAGCAAAGCTCTCCTTTCTTCTATATAACAATCCTTCACGTGTTTGATTTCAGCTCTCAGGTTTCTCTCTGCCCCCAGGAGTCTCCCCTTCTCTAGAATTATAAGCATCCTAGTGGTCTGATTCTAGTTATACTGTACTTTGTTTTTCTTAAAGTTTGCTGCTCAGAAATGAACACAGTTCTCTAGAATGGTCAGGCCAAGACAGATTACACTGTCGCTGATTTTTTCTTCATTTCTCATTCAGCAAGATCAAGACACCATAATATCTTGTTTCAAAAGGCACTTTAGACCATCCTGCGTAGTGGTGTGTTTGTAGTATTATGCTTTTCATTTGTATAAATCTTATCAATCCAATAATTTCATTAATTTAGAAATAATAAATTAACATGAAGCACTTATCATGTGCCAGATATTGTGTGTGCTAAATGCTTCACATACATTATTTAAATTATTCCTCACTTTCAGGCAGTGACCATTATTATCTCCCACCTCACAGATAAGGAACCTGAGGCTCAGAGAGGTTAAGTAATTTGCTTAAGTTCACATAGCTAGGAAGTGTTGGGAAGGGGTTAAGAGCCAAGCTTCTGACTCTAGAGTCTACATTCTGAACTGCTTCAATGAAGGTAGGTTCTTTTGTATGCTCCATGATGCTTATAATAGTGCCAAGAATAGTAGATATTCGATGTTTCAGTTTAATACTTGTTATGCAACTAGTATTTGTCATGGCCAGAACACTTGGCGGTAGGGAATACAAATATACATATATAAATGACATAGCCCTTGTCTTCAAACATTTCCAAGTCCAGAGGGAGGGATAAAAATGAAAATAAGTTAAATGTACTATGGTCTGATACGGAGTCTAATATATAGTAGGCACACTATATAGTAGGAGGAAGTGTTTAACTCTACCTGGGGAGAAAATTGAAGAGAAATATTTGAGCTATGTCTTAAAGGGTTGGTAAGAGTTTGCTAGACAGCAACGTAAGGATGGTCATTCTAGATGACGGACACAGCAGGTGCTCAGGTGTGGGTATATAAAACACAATGGTATTTTATTTTTATTGGCGTATAATTGCTTTACAATGGTGTGTTAGTTTCTGCTGTATAACAAAGTGAATCAGATAAACATATATCCCCATATCTCCTCCCTCTTGCGTCTCCCTCCCACCCTCCCTATCCCACCCCTCTAAGTGGACACAAAGCACCGAGCTGATCTCCCTGTGCTATGTGGCTGCTTCCCACTAGCTATCTGTTTTACATTTGGTGGTGTATATAAGTCCATGCCACTCACATCGTCCCAGCTTACCCTTCCCCCTCCCTGTGTCCTCAAGTCCGTTCTCTACGTCTGCGTCTTTATTCCTGTCCTGCCCCTAGGTTCTTCAGAACCATTTTTTTTTTTTTAGATTCCATATATATGTGTTGGCATACGGTATTTGTTTTTCTCTTTCTGACTTACTTCACTCTGTATGACGGTCTCTAGGTCCATTTACCTCATTTTAATAGAACATTGGCTGTCTTTCTATTCTTCAAAACTCTCAAGCACGTGATCACCTTGGGACCTTAGCGCATGTGGTTGGTTCACTGCCTGTAATACTCTTCTACTAGACCTTCAGTTTCCTTCTTATCATGTAGATTTCAGATCAAATGTCATCTTTTCAGTAAGCCTCCCAAGAACACATTTCTAATGGAGCAAGTCCCTTCATGTCACCCTCTTCTTATCATACAGACTTGATTTTCTTGAAGAACTTATTACTATTTGAAATACTCACATTTTTGTTTATTGTTTTAACATCTAGTTCCCCCAAACAAAATGTAAACTCCATAGTAGCAAGAACCTTATCTGTCATGTTTACTACTCTATATACAAAACCTGGCACGTAGTAGGCTCTCAATAGATACGTATTAAATTACTACATGAAACAGTGGTAAGGATAGAGATGGGGGAATGCTCTGTCAGTAGAGCTCTGCTTTTTCTTTTCTGTTTTTTTTTTTGCCACAACACACGGCATGCGGGATCTTAGTTCCCTGACCAAGGACTGAACCCATACCCGCTGCGTTGGAAGCATGAAGTCTTAACCACTGGACCGCCAGAGAAGTCCCAAGCTCTACTTTTTCTTGTATGTTTAACCTCCTCCCCTCCATGCAGCCAAGTGCTTAGGCAAGAAGCCACCCTTTCACCTCAAGGAAAGAGTCTTAATTAGTCTAAGACTAAGTCAATATTGGTAATTCCATTTCTTTGGGCAGTGATTTACCTGGATTTGAGCAGTTGGTACAATTCTACCCAATGAGATGTACTAGAGGGCTTCTGGGAAAAGTTACTTTGTTCTTAAAAAGAGATGTAAAAAAAAGAAATATTTCCCCTTTTTGCCTCTGAATTTTGTCATTTGCATGTGACACCAAAGACTTTGGTAGCCATCTGGGGACTATGAAGAGAGCCAACCTAAAAGATGCAGCCTCCACATTGAGAATGGCATAAATTGGGTCCTTTGTGATGTCTTTGAGCTATTGAATTAACCAATCTGGGAGCTGCTCAACCTCTAGACTTCTAGTTGTGTGAGATGAAAACCCCTTTTGTTAACCCACTTTTAGGCATGCTTTTCTCTTACAAGAAGCTGAACACAACCTAAGTGATAGCATTTTCTGGAAAATTACCAAAATTAAACCACAAACAAATAGAAAACCTGAGCATATTAATAATCATAGAGGATATTAAAATAGTTTGAAATATCTACCAATTAAAAGTCATTCACCTCAAGAGACACGAAGGAAAGCACAGCAGAGGGAAGGAAATAAACGGGTCCTTGATGACATATTGTGTTGTAGGATCAAGCTTCACCTGAAGCCAGTCAGCCTGTGGACTTCTCATTCATGCATACTTTGGAGATATTGTGGGTTTGGTTCCAGGATTCCACAGTAAAACGAATATTGCAATAAAAGATACTGAAGAGATGAGACCTTAAGCCTTGAGAAGAGTGAGCAAATGTAGGACCTGTGGACTAATGACTGGAGATTGGTTCAAGATGGCAAAGTAGAACTCCCTCTTTCGAGAACACCGGAATCACAACTAACTGCTGAACAATCATCAACAGGAAGACACTGGAACTCACCAAAAAAGATACCCCACATGCAAAGACAAAGGAGAGGCTTCAGTGAGACAGTAGGAGGGGCACAATCACAATAATATCAAATCCCATAACTGCTGGGTGGGTGACTCAGAAACTGGAGAACACTTATATCACAGAAGTCCACCCACTGGAGTGAAGGTTCTGAGCCCCATGTCAGGCTTCTGAGCCTGGGGGTCTGGCAATGGGAGGAGGAATTCCTAGAGATTCAGACTTTGAAGGCTAGTGGGATTTGACTGCAGGACTTTGACAGGACTGGGGGAAACAGAGACTCCACTTTTGGAGGGCACACACAAAGTAGTGTGTGCATTGGGACCCAGGGGAAGGAGCAGTGACCCCATAGGAGACTGAACCAGATCTACCTACTAGTGTTGGAGGGTCTCCTGCAGAGGTGGGGGGTGGCTGTGCCTCGCCGTGAGGACAAGGACACTGGCAGCAGAAGTTCTGGGAAGTACTCCTTGGCATGAGCCCTCCCAGAGTCCACCATTAGCTCCACCAAAGAGCCCAGCTAGGCTCCAGTGTTGGGTTGCCTCAGGCCAAACAACCAACAGGGAGGGAACCCAGCCCCACCCATCAACAGACAAGCAGATTAAAGTTTTACTGAGCTCTGCCCACCACCAGTTCCTCCCATCAGGAAACTTCCACAAGCCTCTTAGCCTCATCCACGAGAGGGCAGACAGCAGAAGCAAGAAGAACTACAATCCTGCAGCCTGTGGAACAAAAACCACATTCACAGAAAGATAGACAAGGCATAAAGGCAGAGGGCTATGTACCAGATGAAGGTACAAGATAAAACCCCAGAAAAACAACTAAATGAAATGGAGATAGGCAATCTTCCAGAAAGAGAATTGAGAATTATGAGAGTGAATATGATCCAGGACCTCGGAAAAACAATGGAACCAAAGATCGAGAAGATGCAAGAAATGTTTAACAAAGACCTAGAAGACTTAAAGAACAAACAAACACAGATGAACAATACAATAAGTGAAATGAAAACTACACTAGAAGGAATCAATAGCAGAATAACTGAGGCAGAAGAACGGATAAGTGACCTGGAAGACAGAATGGTGGAATTCACTGCTGCTGAACAGAATAAAGAAAAAAGAATGAAAAGAAATGAAGACAGCCTAAGAGACCTCTGGGACAACATTAAACACAGCAACATTCACATTATAGGGGTCCCAGAAGGAGAAGAGAGAGAGAAAGGACCCGAGAAAATATTTGAAGAGATGATAGACGAAAACTTCCCTAACATGGGAAAGGAAATAGGCACCCAAGTACAGAAAGCACAGAGAGTCCCATACAGGATAAACCCAAGGAGAAACACACTGAGACACACAGTATTCAAATTGGCAAAAATTAAAGACAAAGGAAAATTATTGAAAGCAGCAAGGGAAAAACAACAAATAACATACAAGGGAACTCCCATAAAGTTAACAGCTGATTTCTCAGCAGAAACTCTACAAGCCAGAAGGGAGTGGCATGATATACTTAAAGTGATGAAAGGGAAGAACCTACAACCAAGATTACTCTACCAGGCAAGGTTCTCATTCAGATTCAATGGAGAAACCAAAAGCTTTACAGACAAGCCAAAGCTAAGAGAATTCAGCACCACCAAACCAGCTCTACAACAAATGCTAAAGGAACTTCTCTAAGTGGGAAACACAAGAGAAGAAAAGGCCCTACAAAAACAAAAACAAAACAATTAAGAAAATGGTCATAGGAACATACATATTGATAATTACCTTAAACGTGAATGGATTAAATGCTCCAACCAAAAGATACAGGTTTGCTGAATGGATACAAAAACAAGGCCCATATATATGCTGACTACAAGAGACCCACTTCAGACCTAGGGACACATACAGACTGAAAGTGAGGGGATGAAGAAAGATATTCCATGCAAATGGAAATCAAAAGAAAGCTGGAGTAGCAATACTCATATCAGATAAAATAGACTTTAAAATAAAGAATGTTACAAGAGACAAGGAAGGACATTATGTAATGATCAAGGGATCAATCCAAGAAGAAGATATAACAATTATAAATATGTATGCAACCAACATAGGAGCACCTCAATACATAAGGCAACTGCTAACAGCTCTAAAAGAGGAAATCAACAGTAACACAATAATGGTGGGGGACTTTAACACCTCATTAACACCAATGGACAGATCATCCAAACAGAAAACTAGTAAGGAAACACAAGCTTTAAATGACACAAGAGACCAGATAGACTTAATTGATATTTATAGGGCATTCCATCCAAAAACATCAGATTACACTTTCTTCTCAAGTGTGCATGGAACATTCTCCAGGATAGATCACATCTTGGGTCACAAATCAAGCCTCAGTAAATTTATGAAAATTGAAATTATACCAAGCATCTTTTCTGACCACAACGCTATGAGATTATAAATGAATTACAGGGAAAAAAAATAAAAAACACACAAACACATGGAGTTTAAACAGTACATTATTGAATAACCAAGAGATCACTGAGGAAATCAAAGAGGAAATCAAAAAATACCTAGAGACAAATGACAATGAAAGCACCATGACCCAAAACCGATGGGTTGCAGGAAAGCAGTTCTAAGAGGGAAGTTTATAGCCATACAAGCCTACCTCAAGAAACAAGAAAAATCTCAAGTAAACAATCTAACCTTACACCTAAAGGAACTAGAGAAAGAAGAACAAACAAAACCCAAAGTTAGCAGAAGGAAAGAAATCATCAAGATCAGAGCAGAAATAAATGAAATAGAAACAAAGAAAACAATAGCAAAGAACAATAAAACTAAAAGCTGATTCTTTGAGAAGATAAACAAAACTGATAAACCATTAGCCAGACGGATCAAGAAAAAGAGGGAGAGGACTCAAATCAATAAAATTAGAAATGAAAAAGGAAAAGTTACAACAGACACCGCAGAAATACAAAGCATCCTAAGAGACTGCTACAAGCAACTCTATGCCAATAAAATGGACAACCTGGAAGAAATGAACAAATTCTTAAAAGGTATAACCTTCCAAGACTGAACCAGGAAGAAATAGAAAATATGAACAGACCAATCACAGGTAATGAAATTGAAACTGTGATTAAAAATCTTCCAACAAACAAAAGTCCAGGACCAGATGGCTTTACAGGTGAATTCTATCAAACATTTAGAGAAGAGCTAACACCCATCCTTCTCAAAGTCTTCCAAAGAATTGCAGAGGAAGGAAAACTCCCAAACTCATTCTATGAGGCCACCATCACCCTGAATACCAAAACCAAAGATACTGCAAAAAAAGAAAATTACAGACCAATATCACTGATGAATATAGATGCAAAAATCCTCAACAAAATACTAGCAAACAGAATCCAACAACACATTAAAAGGATCATACACCACGATCAAGTGGGATTTATCTCAGAGATGCAAGGATTCTTCAATATATGCAAGTCAATCAATGTGATACACCATATTAACAAATTGAAGAATCAAAACCACATGATCACCTCAATACATGCAGAAAAAGCTTTTGACAAAATTCAACACCATTTATGATAAAAAACTCTCCAGATAGTGGGCATAGAGGCAACCTACCTCAACATAATAAGGCCATATACGACAAACCCACAGCAAACATCTTTCTCAATGGTGAAAAACTGAAAGTATTTCCTCTAAGATCAGGAACAAGACAAGGAGGTCCACTCTCACCACTATTATTCAAAATAGTTTTGGAAGTCCTAGCCATGGCAATCAGAGAAGAAAAAGAAATAAAAGGAATACAAATCGGAAAAGAAGAAGTAAAACTGTCACTGTTTGCAGATGACATGATACTATACATAGAGAATCCTAAAGATGCCACCAGAAAACTACTAGAGCTAATCAATGAATTTGGTAGCGTTGCAGGATACAAAATTAATGCACAGAAATCTCTTGCATTCCTGTACAGTAATGATGAAAAATCTGAAAGGGAAATTAAGGAAACACTTCCATTTACCATGGCCAGAAAAATAATAAAATACCTAGGAATAAACCTACCTAGGGAGACAAAAGACCTGTATGCAGAAAACTATAAGATACTGATGAAAGAAATTAAAGATGATACCAACAGATGGAGAGATATACCATGTTCTTGGATTGGAAGAATCAATATTGTGAAAATGACTATACTACCCAAAGCAATCTACCAATTCAATGCAATCCCTATCAAATTAGCAATGGCAATTTTTACGGAACTAGAACAAAAAGTCTTAAAATTTGTATGGAGACACAAAAGACCCGGAATAGCCAAAGCAGTATTGAGGGAAAAAAACGGAACTGGAGGAATGAGACTCCCTGACCTCAGACTATACTACAAAGCTACAGTAATCAAGACAATATGGTACTGGCACAAAAACAGAAATATAGTTCAATGGAAAAGGATAGAAAGCCCAGAGATAAACCCATGCACCTATGGTCAACTAATCTATGACAAAGGAGGCAAGGATATAAAATGGAGAAAACACAGTCTCTTCAATAAGTGGTGCTGGGAAAACTGGACAGCTACATGTAGAAGAATGAAATTAGAACACTCCCTAACACCATACACAAAAATAAAGACAAAATGAATTAGAGACCTAAATATAAGACCGGACACTGTAAAACTCTTAGAGGAAAACATAGGAAGAACACTCTTTGACATAAATCACAGCAAGTTCTTTTTTCATCCATCTCCTAGAGTAATGGAAATAAAAACAAAAATAAACAAATGGGACCTAATGAAACTTCAAAGCTTTTGCACAGCAAAGGAAACCATAAACAAGATGAAAAGACAACCCTCAGAATGGGAGAAAATATTTGCAAATGAATCAATGGACAAAGGATTAATCTGCAAAATATATACACAGCTCATGCAGGTCAATATTAAAGAAACAAACAACCCAATCCAAAAATGGGCAGAAGACCTAAATAGACATTTCTCCAAGAAGACATACAGATGGCCAAGAAGCACATGAAAAGCTGCTCAGCATCACTAATCATTAGAGAAATGCAAATCAAAACTACAATGAGGTATCACCTTATACGGGTTAGAATGGGTGTCATCAGAAAATCTACAAACAACAAATCCTGGAGAGGGTGTGGAGAAAAGGGAATCCTCTTGCACTGTTGGTGGGAATGTAAATTGATACAGCCACTATGGAGAACAGTATCGAGGTTCCTTAAGAAACTTAAAATAGAATTACCATATGACCCAGCAATCCCACTATTGGGCATATACCCAGAGAAAACCATAATTCAGAAAGATACAGGCACCCCAATATTCATTGCAGCACTATTTACAATAGCCAGTTCATGGAAGCAACCTAAATGCGCATCGACAGATGAATGGTAAAGAAGATGTGGTACATATATACAATGGAATATTACTCAGCCATAAAAAGGAACGAAATTGGGTCATTTGTAGAGACGTGGATGCATGTAGAGACTGTCATACAGAGTGAATTAAGTCAGAAGGAGAAAAGCAAATATCGTATATTAATGCATATATGTGGAACCTAGAAAATGGTACAGATGAATTGGTTTGCAGAGCAGAAATTGAGACACAGAAGTAGAGAAAAACTTATGGACACCAAGGGGGGAAAGCGACAGTCGTGGGTGGTGGTGGTGTGATGAATTGGGAGATTGGGATTGACGTGTATACACTGATGTGTATAAAATGGATGACTAATAAGAACCTGCTGTAAAAAAAATAAGTTAAAATAAATTACGTAAAAGTCATTCACCTCAAGTGGTTTCATATTTGTATATAGAATTTTAAAAATGTAGATGGTTATCTTGATATTAAAACTATTTTCAGATTATAGAAAAAGGAAGAACACTCCTCAATTAATTCTACAGAGCTAGCATAATCTTTTATTTTTTACATCTTTATTGGAGTATAATTGCTTTACAATGGTGTGTTAGTTTCTGCTTTATAACAAAGTGAATCAGTTATATATATACATATGTTCCCATATCTCTTCCCTCTTGCATCTCCCTCCCTCCCACCCTCCCTATCCCACCCCTCCAGGCGGTCACAAAGCACCAAGCTGATCTCCCTGTGCTATGCAGCTGCTTCCCACTAGCTATCTATTTTACATTTGGTAGTGTATATATGTCCATGCCACTCTCTCACTTTGTCCCAGCTTACCCTTCCCCCTCCCCATATCCTCATGTCCATTCTCCAGTAGGGTCTGTGTCTTTATTCCCGTCTTACCCCTAGTTTCTTCATGACATTTTTTTTCTTAGATTTCATATATATGTGTTAGCATACGGTATTTGTCTTTCTCTTTCTGACTTACTTTACTCGTAGCATAATCTTAATGCCAAAACCTGATAATGATACTCCAAAATGAAAACTATAGACCAATTTCAACCCTGAAAATAATTCTAAAAATTCTAAATAAAATATTAGCAAATGAAAAGCAGAAGTGAATTGAAGAATAATACATTATGACCAAGTGGAACTTATCCTAAGCGTGCAAGCAGGGTTCAATATGAGAAAATTTCCAATACATTTAGTAAATAACCACTTAAAGGAAAGTGGTTAAGTCAACCACTTAAAGGAAAGAAAACATGATTATATCAGCAGATGAAAAAAATTGATATAATTCAGCACCTATTTATTTAAAAAACTAAGTAAAATTGGAACAGAAGTAAACTACCTATACACAAAAGACTATTTACCTCAAATCAATAATAAATATCATAATAAATTGTGAAATACTGGACCCACTACCATTAAAATCAAGAATGCCATTATCAGCTCTATTATTCAGTTTTAAGGTTATGACTAATGTAATAAGAGAAGGATGTGAAAATATTATAAACATTTAATACAGGAGACAAAATTACCTTTATATGCAGATAATATAATTGTATAATAGAACACCCAAGAAAGTTTACAAAAACCTGTTAAAACTAAGAAGAGACTTTGGTAAGGTCACATAATGCAAGAAAAAAATACAAATATCAATAGCTTTAAAATTTTATAGCAGTAATAATCATCATCACTCAGAAAGTAAAAAGGAAAAATTCAGTGCAGAATAGTGACAACATCTTAAGACATCCAGGAATAAATTTACCTAGAAAGTAACAGGATTCACGTAAAAGAAGTTAATGAAGGAGAGAATAGGGAAGTACACTATGTTGCTGAATAGAAAGACTCAACCTAATAAAAGTATAACTTCTTCCCAAATTAAGAGATAAATTACAAAAACTATCCCATTTGGGTTTTATATGCACTTGGGAAAAAATAAAAGTTAAATGAAAGGATAAATGTATAAAAAATTCTATAAAAATTTTGATTAAGGAAAAAGGGACATTACAAAAATTGGCAGAGTAGGGAACTGCAAAAACCCATCTCTCCACTAATGCAACGATTAACCTAGCAAAACCCATCAGTTCAACCTTTTCTGAACTCTGGAATCTAATAAAAACTTATAATAAGTAGTGCTTAATGAAGAAAGAAGCTACTACATTTTGGTAAGAGAGTTTTGTGGCATTTTTACTGAACTGCCTACCATCCCCCACTCCTTAGCTTGGGTATAGCCATGGGGACAGTGGCTCAATATATTCCTAGTGTGGCTTGCTGGTGCTGGGAGGGGGAAAATATGGATTTTGTTCTCAAAGAATTGTGATTGTATGTTTTGACTGGTCAGTACATAGGTATTGAATTTCTTTGTGGAAAAAGAGGAATCAGCTCAGAGGATTGCCTTTTTTTTTTTTTACACCTCTTGGAATTTTCTCAGAGTTGGAGTAGCCTCCCCAGCAGTGTTAGCCAAATGCAGAACAGCAGATTTGAGAAAGTAGAAGAAAGAATTAATGAAACTGAAGATATATACATTGAAATTTTCTAGTCTGAGGATCAGAAAATAAAAAAGAATGAAGAGAAGTGAATAGGACATCGTAAGTATGTGAGACACTATCAAGTACACCAACAGATGCATAATGGGAGTCCTAAAAGGAGAGGAGAAAGAGAAAGTGGCAGAAAGTATATTTGAGGAAATAATGGCCAAATACTTCCAAAATTTGAGGAAATACATGAATCTACATCTCAAAGAAGGTGAACAAATTCCAAGAAGGTTAAACTCAAAGAAATTCCACACCAAGACACATAATCAAACTGTCAAATGACAAAGATAAAGAGAGAATCAGGAAAGCAGAGAGAGAAGCAACTGGTCACAGACAAGGGATCCTAATAAAAATTAACAGCCATTTCTCTTCAGAAACCATGGAGGCCAGGAGGCAGTGGGTTGATATATTTAAAGTGTTGAAAGAAAAAAAAAAAAACCTCTCAACCAAAATTTGATATCCTGCAAAACTACCCTTTAAAAATTAAGGTGAACTTAAGACATTGCCAGATAAACAAAAGCTGAGGAAGTTCATTGCCAGTAAACCTGTCTTATAAGAAATCCTAAATGGAATTCTTCAGGCTAGATAGTAATTCAAAGTCATATGAAGAAATAAAGAACACGGGTAGAGGTAACTACATAGCTAAGTATAAAAGCCACTATTATTGTACTTTTGGTTTGGAAGTTTTCTTTTTTTTCTTTATGATTTAGAATACCAATACATAGAACAAAAATTATAATTCCATGTTAATGGGCACACAATATATAGAGATGTAAGTTGTGACAATAACAACATAGAGGAGGAGGGATGGAGCTGCATAGGAAAAGAATTTTTTATATTATTGAAGCTAAGTTATTATTAATTCAAACTAGCTTGCTATAAACTGAAGATGTTAATTGTAATCCCCAAAGTAACCACTAAGAAAATAACTAAAAACATATATAGAATAAGAAATGAGAAGTGAATCAAAATGATACACTACAAAAAATCAGACACAAAAAAAGGCCATAATGAATTGAGGAACAAAAACTATATATAAGACATATGGAAAACAAATAGCAAAATGTCAGAAGTAAGTCCAGTAATTATAGTTTGAAGGATTTGGGGGAGGGCAATGGACGTAATGGTGTCCTATTTTGATATGTTGGTGTTTGAGGTGTTTATTATTTTTCTGGACATCAGGAAGGAGAGATCAAGTCAGCATGTGGAGCACAGCATTGGGATCTGGTGATATAGAATTGGGAGTCATCAGCATATTGATCAAAGGTTCTCCACACTGGCTGCACATTAGAATCACTTGAGGAGCTTTTAAAAACCACTCATGCTTTGGTCACAATACCCCCCACCTCTCCCCACATACACACTGACATTTAAAACAGATCCCCAGGTGAATGCAACATGCAGCCAAGATTGAGTACCATCATTATAAGTGGTAACTGGAGCTGTTAGTAGTGGATGTGATCATCAGGGAAAGTGCACTAAGATGAGGGGAACTACTTAGAGTGATAAAGGGTCTAGATCTCCACTGTCCGGTACAGTAGTCACTAGCTACATGTAGCTCTTTAAATTTAGATGAATTAAAATGAAATAAAATTAAAATTCAGTTCTATAGTTGCATCAGGTACATTTCGAGCACTTAATAACCAGAGGTGACTCATGGCTACCATATTGGACAGCACAGATATAGAACATCTTCATCATTACAGGAAGTTCTATTGCACAGTGCTGGATGACCCAAATATCCCTTCCACCTCTAAAATATCTGTAATACAGAGAATTCTTCCAAATTCTGGGTAGAAATATACAATATCTATGTTAAAATATGGGTACTTTCATTTGCATAATGCATTTTGATGGCTATGGGCACATGGTGTTTTTATTTTTGTAAGGTCTTCAACTCTTTTTCACTTCTCTTCGAAGTCCAGGCAAGTTATGTAGATCCGCTGGCAGCTGGATTAAATCAATGCTTTTCATTTTCTCTAGAGTGAAGACACAAGCGAAAAATATATATTTGTCTCCCTCAAGTCACTGAGCTACATGGGAGAGTTTAAATCTGTTGTTCAACACTCTATCACATTGTCTGCATGATGTTCCTTGAAGTAGTCAAGGGAAAGGAAGAATGGGATGACACTGATTACAGCAAATAATATGCAGCGTAATTGGTTAAAAGTCTTGCATCTGATTATTAGTCTTGGGGTTGGCTTTCATCCCAGATCCCATAGGCTATGAGAAATGAGTGTCCCCTTTCTGTTACCCCTGCACTTTGGAATCTAAAGTGGCAATGTTCACATAGGAGCTTATTGACCAAATCCTCTTAAAATGGGGCAGAGGGACTTCTTTACAAGTTTTTTATGCTAACAATTAGGGAATATAGGTGAAGAGTACACAGGAGTTCATTGGACTGTTCTTACAACTTTTCTATGTGTCTGAAATTATTTTAAAATAAAAATTGCAAAAAATTTACTTAAACCAGCAAATCATGAATTCTCATAAAAAATCAAACAATGTGGCTTAAGATAAGGAAAAATTTCCAGTCTTCCCCCTCATGCATTTTAAATGAGTTCATCTTTTATGTACATTTTCTATCCAGTTTTCTTCAGTTAATATTTTGTAAGAATTCCCCACACATCATTATCTGTAATAACACTTTTTAAAACTCCTGCCCTTCCCACCACCAATTTCCCTCATGGGGAAGTGGCTCTGCTAGGTGACACTGACACAGTATGTTTCATGCCATCATATGTTAAAATATCATGTTAAATGGCTACATAATATTTCATTGGGTCAGATCAGGTATACCATAGTCTCCAGTTGGGGATACTTAGGTTTCTTCCATTTATCTCTGCTGTTATAAATAAAGTGGTGATAGATACTTTTGTGCATAAAGATTTATATATATATATTCAAGGTTATTTGCTCAACTTCTCAGAAGTCAAATTACTGGGTCAAAAGTCAGGAGCATTTTTAAAGATACATACTGCTGAACTTCTTTCTAAAATTGCTTTAGTAATTTATCATCAGTGGTTTTCTAAAGGGAAAGAAAACATCAGAAAGCACAAGAAATAGAAATGGACCTCAGATTTCTCATGTATAATGTATAATTGATGATCCAAAGTTACCTCTCACATATTCTAAAATTCTCACATAGTGTAACAAATGGGTAATGTGTCATGAATGAAGTGCAGTTTGGATGTTCCACTAGATGTTACTTTCATCTTGGAAGGAAGAAAGTTTGAGAAACCCTTCAACTGATGGTTTGGCATTCTCCATAGTAACAGACATCAAAGGCTATGTGAACATTTGTCCATCTCTCTGTTTCAGAGCAGGACTTTATTAATGGGTCCAAATTTTACCTGTTAGGTTTTTTTTTCATTTCTTAAGAAGCGAGGAGATCAGTGCCTTGAGTATAGCTGGTACTAATTAAAATTGTAAAGATCAAGTTTAACTGGAATTATTGTGAGGTGGTTAGGAAAGATATGCAGAAGAGGTAGAACCTGAGCTGAATCTTAAAGGCTGGGTGGGATTTAGACAGGCAGATGTGGGAGGCGGGAGAATACCTCTGTTATATATCGGGTGGGGATAGAAGCCAAGGGTGGGAATTGGCACTGTCTTGGGCATGGCAGTATTTGGGAGGAGAAAGAAGTACGTAGGAGTAGGTAAACTGGACTCGTTTGTTGGCGGATATGAATATATGGTTGAGAAGCTAGGACTTGATCTTATGGGCATTGGGGAGTCAGTCTAGGTTCTTAAACAGAATGTGATCAAGAAAGCTGTTATGTTATAAGGTGACTCCTCTGGCTGTACAAATGGTAAATTAGAGTAGGAGAGAATGGGACTATTTCCATAAGATAATGGAGTCCCATGTATCAATAGATTGCTGGCAGTCAAATGGAGAAGAAGAGAAGAATTTTAGAATTATTTCAAAGGAAGGAAAAACAGGACTTGGTAATGGATAGACTTTAGGAGGTGAGGTATAGAAAAACCTCAAGATGATATCCAAGTTTAAGCCTTAGTGACCAGAAAAGTGGCAGTGCTGCTATCCATGTGATTGAGGAAGGCTTTTCACTAGGCTGGTTACTAGGGCCATGATATTTTCATGGTAAACTGAGTTTCTGTCAAACATATCCTATTTCTTCATGATTTCCATTTTGCTTCAAAGATGCTTATTTTGCCTTCTTCTTGGTCTTCATCTGGCACTGGCTCTTATTTTAACTTTCTCTGTCCCAGAAGGTTTTGCCAAGTAATCTTACGTGCATAAATGTACTCAAGAAGTTCTGCTGAGTATCCCCTTATAATGCAATCTCCTCCAGTGTGACTGTTTTGTAACTTTCTCCTTTTGCATATTGGGATCTATAAGACCAAGTCACCCTTGTTGTTACTGAGAGGGTTTTACTTTTGTACGAGGATCTATTTCCTGAAAAGTTGATTAGTTCTCCACCTCCCTGCTTGTCCCAGCATACAAGATTAGGACTTGAAATGTTACAAGAGTACAATTTCAAAACAAAAGATGAAAATTGTCAGGGAACTTACCTGGAAATAATGGTACATACCTATATGTGTAAAATGGTGCCGTTTAAAGAGTAGTGTCCTGGGAATTAGGAGACCTGGATTCTAATCTCAGCTCTTCCACTAATTTGAAGTATGAACTTGAACAAGTCACATTTCCTCTTCTTTGTGTCTGTTTCCTTTTCTGTGAAATGAGGAAGACAAAAAAAGTGATTTCTAAGATCAGTGCCAGCCCTAAAATCAACTATGTATTAAAACAATAAATGTTTACATAGTATTAGCCACATTTATGATACTTAGAAACCACTGGGTTAGATACAGCATCAAGTGAGGGGCACATTTATCAGTTAACCATCTGTTTACTCCATAAAGATAGGACAAGAGGATGATTCAGGCTAAAAGAAAGGAAGTTTGAGAAAATTACTGGTTTGGTCTGTTTTTATAGATGAAATAAACTAGATAATCCAGATTGAATCACCTCTTCCTTTGACATTCGGGTCAGCCCAATACTATATGTCTGTATGCCTAAGGTAGAATAGGACCCAAAGATGGGGTTCCTCTGATTTTCTGAGGTCTGTGCCCACAGCCTCTTGAGGGCTGATTCCCAGAAATAACAGTTATACTGCTGAGAGCCATCTTAATGAGTCCTCATTGTTTCCATCATAAAGGAACCAGCCCAAGACCGTTCTTCTAATAGAGATTCCAAAGACTGTGTTGTTAGAAGAGGGTTTTCCTCCATTGTGCCCCTTCCAAGAACTGACTATTGCCAGAGTATCTCTATTGCCTGTTAATGATCCCCTATGGCTTTGTCATTTACAGTTTGACCTTAGTGCTCCTCAGATCTGGATAGCAGATCACCTGGAAATCAGGATGCTCTCTGTGAACCCTATAAAATATTGCCATAACTTTAATCTAACTTCTTTAAGAATTTGCATCCATTACCTCAAGATGCTCTGAGCACCATGTAAATAGAGGAACATGCTAACACATACAAAAGCTCTGCTCAGCAAATCCTTCATCTCCTTACTCAGCTCAAGCCCTGTTCTCTCGTGCTGTCTGTTCTCCCAGCTACCCATTCTATCCACACCTTGCTCTCTGGATTAAATGCTAATGTGAACTGTGTTCTTTTTGGCTGCCAACTTCTTTTCAGAATTTTCTGCCTCCAAGACTGCCTCAGGTTGCAATTACCCTGTCTTACATCTCCTGCCCTTTCCCCCACCTATTTCCCTAGTGGGAAAGTGGCTTTTACAGGTGGGATTGAGACAGTGTGCTTCATACCATCATATGACTACAGGGAATTTTTGCTAGCAGTTTAAAGTGCAGACCTAATTATATGAGCACAAATGGATAAAAGCAAGCCATTGATGACACCTGATATGCTTTCCTAGGTGTTCTTTTGCTACAGGTTAATTTGTTATGCTATCTGCCAGCAGTCACTAAAGGATTAAGAGGAATTTGTGACTGAAAAACTTGAAATGGAGAAAATTCTCCCCATGGATTAAATTGTTTCTGCAAATCAATAAATGACTGCCACAGATTGATTTTTGTAGCATAACACCTTAGGTGCCACCTAAAGAACATCAGTGATTTGTGGAACCATAGTGTGATGAACATCAGTTGATCAGAACACTTTTTTAGTGTTATTTGTGTAACTAGTCATCCTATACTACTTATACTAAGCAGTTCTGTAAGTTATATTTTCAACTTACTGTGCAGTGTGGGACTTTTATTTATCCTCAAATTTCCTCTAATACTAGTATCCTGATTAAAAAGGTCCCTCTTGGCATTATCTCTCTGAGATGAAATGTGTCTCTGAGTCAGGAGGCTTTTAAGCTCTCCCTTTAGTTTAATGGTCCCTGACATCTATCTAAGGTTTTATGATTGCAAAGTTCTTTTACATACATTATCTCATTCAATTCTTTCACTTACCCTTGCCTATTTCACAGAGCTGTTACCTTTTTAACTAGATGAATATTTTCCAACACCACAGAAATTAATAATTTGCTCTAAAACCCAAGGATTAGTAAATGGCAGAGACAGGATTATAACCCAAGTCCTCTGATTCCATGTTCTGTGCTTTTCCCACTTCTTGGTCCATTCAGTGTAAAATGGAGAAATGAAGGAATACTCTATGAAATACATTGATTAAAGCAAGACCCTTCATGTGAATTTTACCTCTGCATTCCATCCCAGGGCTGTACTTCACATTGTTTTTGAGAACAGAGCCACCATGTTTCAGTTGAGCTTCAGAGAGGATTCTGCCCTTGGGCTCTTTATCAAGTTGGACCATGTTTATAAACCTTTTTAGTGACAGAAACCTTCCTCTTTGCTGTGGACTGAATTATGTTCCCCCAAATTCATATATTGAAGCCCTAACCCCCAAGGTGACTGTATTTGGAGTAAGGAAGTAGTTCAGGTTAAATGAGGTCATGAGGGTGGGACCCTGATAGGATTGGTGCCCTTATAACAAGAGATATCAGGGAGTTCTCTTGCTGTCTCCACTGTCAGGATACAGTGAGAAGGCACCACCTGCAAGCCAAAAAGAAAGCTTTTGCCAGACACCCAACTGGCCAACCCCTTGATCTTGGACTTCTCAGCCTCCAAAGCTGTGAGAAATAAATTTCTGTTGTTTAAGTCACCCAGTCTGTGGTATTTTGTTATGGCTGCCTGAGCTGACTAAGACATCCACTTTGGTTTCTTCTTAACTCGGAAAAAATTTAAAAATCTCAAAAAGATATTCACATTCCAATAGCTGTGCAGATGGGGATAGGTAGATTCTACGTATTTCTTTCTGGAGTCATACATCTAATACTAGACTCCACTCATGGTAGGCATTGACAAGTTGCCCTGGGTATAGGGTTAGGAGGAAATGAGGAGGCTTTATTGGGCGACTTGGGGGAGTGATACTTTATTTTTTTTATTGTGGGAGGGAGTCAGTACTGTCTGTCCCTTGAAACTCCATGTAGTTGACTGGGAATTTGCAAGGCATGCTTGGTGGATGGGCCTAATAGCTTTGTACAGGAATTGTTGATTTATAGTGAGAGGGGCTTGATCTTGCTTTCAGCACTTTTTTAAAAAATTAAAGTATAGTTGAGGTACAATATTATATTAGTTTCAGGTATATAACTTAGTGATTCAGTATTTTTATAGATTATATTCCATTAAAAGTTATTATAACAAAATAATGGCTATAATTCCCTGTGCTGTACAATATATCCTTGTTGCTTATCTATCTTATACATAATAGTGTATCTCTTAATCCCATACCCCTATCTTGCCCCTTTCCCTTTCCCTCTCCCTGATGGTAACCTCTAGTTTGTTTTCTATACCTGTGAGTCTGTTTCTGTTTCCTATATACATTTGTTTGTTTTATTTTTTAGATCACATATAAGTGATATCATACAGTATTTGTCTTTCTCTGTCTGACTTATTTAACTGAGCATAATATTCTCTAAGTCCATCCATGTTGCTGCAAATGTCATTATTTTTTATGGCTGAGTAATATTCCATTGTATATATGTACCACATCTTCTTTATCCATTCATCTGTTGATGGGCACTTGGGTTGCTTCCATGTCTTGGCTATTGTAAATAGTGCTGCTATGAACATTGGGGTACATATATCTTTTCGAATTAATGTTTTTGTTTTCTTTGGATATATACCCAGGAGTGCTATTTCTGGATCATATGGTAGTTCTATCTTTAGTTTTTTTAGGAACTCCATACTGTTTTCCACATTGGCTGCACCACTTTACATTCCTACCAACAGTGTACAAGGGTTTTGCTTTTTCTACATCCTCACTGACATTTGTTATTTGTGGTCTTTTTGATGATAGCCATTCTGACAGGTGTGGGGTGGTATCTCATTATGATTTTAATTTGCATTTCTCTGATTAATAGCAATGTTGAACATCTTTTCATGTACATGTCGGCCATATGTATGTGTTCTTTGGAAAAATGTCTGTTCAGGTTTTCTGCCCATTTTTAAATTGGGTTGTTTTGTTTCCTTGATGTTGAATTGTATGAGCTGTTTATGTATTTTTTTAACATCTTTATTGGAGTATAATTGCTTTACAATGGTGTGTTAGTTTCTGCTTTATAACAAAATGAATCAGCTATACATATATCCCCATATTTCCTCCCTCTTGCGTCTCCCTTGTTTATGTGTTTTGGATATTAACCCCTTTTTGGTCATATCATTTGCAAATATTTTCTTCCATTCCCTAGGTCATCTTTTCATTTTGTCGATGGTCTTCTTTCCTGTGCAAAAGCTTTTAAGTTTAATTCAGCCCCATTTGTTTATTTTTGCTTTTATTTCTTTTGCCTTAGGAAACAGATTCAAAAAATATTGCTACGATTTATGTCAAAGAGTGTTCTGCCTATGTTCTCCTCTAGGAGTTTCAGGGTTTCAGGTCTGGTTTTGGTATCATATTTTACATCTTCATGTCTATTCCTTCACTCTTTATTGTAGTTATAGATGCTTTACAATTTTTCCTTTAGTCTTCATACTACCATATTTAAGCAGTTGATCCTCAGCCTTTATATTTGTCTTTATGAGTGGGACTTTTCCTTTCCTATAGTCTCTTACTTTTTTTAAAAAATTAATTTATTTACTTTTGGCTGCATTGGGTCTTCATTGCTGCACACTGGCTTTCTCTAGTTGCAGCGAGCAGGGGCTACTCTTCATTGTGGTTTGCGGGCTTCTCATTGCAGTGGCTTCTCTTGTTGAGGAGCATGGGCTCTAGGCGTGCGGGCTCAGTAGTTGTGGCACGTAGGCTTCAGTAGTTGTGGCTCGTGGGCTCTAGAGTGCAGGCTCAGTAGTTGTGGCACATGGGCTTCATTGCTCTGCGGCATGTGGGATCTTCCCGGACCAGGGCTCGAACCCGTGACCCTGCATTGGCAGGCGGATTCTTAATCACTGCACCACCAGGGAAGGCCCTATAGTCTCTTCTTATTATAGCCTTTTCTTTTCCATGTAGTGAAGACTAACATTTCTTTTAGAGTAGGTTAATATTAACTCTTAGTTTTTGTTTCTTGGAGGAGTTCTTTATCTCTCTTTCAATTCTAAATTATAATCATGCTGGGTAGAGATTCCCAAGTTGCAGGTTTTTCCCTTTCAACACTTTACATATATCATGCCACTCCCTTCCATCCTGAAAAGCTTCTGCAGAAAAAATCAGTTGATAACCTTATGGGAATTCCCTTGTATATGACTGTGTTTCTCTTGCTGCCTTTAGAATCCTTTCTATATCTTTAACGTTGCCATTTTAATTATGATATGTCTTGGTGTGGGTCTGTTTGGGTTCATCTTGTTTGGGACTCTCTGTGATTCCTGTACCTGGATATCTGTTTCCTTCTTCAGGTTTGGGGAGTTTTCACACATAATTTCCTCAAATACATTTTAATCCCCTTCTCTCTCTCTTCTCCTTTGGGACCCCTATAAGGTGAATGTTGGTAGGCTCAATTTTTCCCAGAGATTTCTTAAACTGTTTTCATTTTTAAGATTTGTTTTTTCTTTTTGCTGTTCTGATCGGGTGATTTCCATCATTCTGTCTTCCAGATCACTTATGCATTCTGCTGTATCAGTTAGTGTGCTATTCATTCCTTCTAATGTGTTTTTTTTCGGTTATTGAATTCTTCATTTCTGATTGGCTCTTTTTTATATTTTCTAGTTTCTTGTTAAAATTCTCACTGTGTTCATCTATTCCTTTTCCTAATTCAGTTAACATTCATATTACCAATGCTTTGAATTCTTTATCAGGTAAATTGTTTGTTTCTGTTTCATTATTTGTATTTTCAGGGAGTTTTTCTCTTGCTCCTTCATTTAAGAGCAGTTCTTCTGTCTTTTCATTTTGCTTAAGTTTCTCTGCCTCTATGAATTTAGGTAAAACAGTTACCTATTGTGGTCCTACGTGGGATCATCCTTATACACATTTGGTTGTACAGGAGTGTTTTTGCCAGTTTCCAGTTAGCTTTCATTGAGAATTGTTCCACATGTGGATATAGTTTTGATATGTTCAAGGGTGGGAGGTGAGCTCCATATCCTCTTACTCTGCCAACTTGATTGAACCTCTGCTCTTAGTACTCTTCCTCCTCAAAGGTGTTAAAAAGATTGCATATATTCTACATGTTTATTAGTGAGCTATTGTACATCAATAATTTATAATTTTATTTTTTAATCCTGAGAAAAAATATTATTTTGAACTGAAATAAAAAATGATAATTTCATGACAAACCTGGTTTCTGATAGCAAATTCTTCCTCATTTTTCTCTGGTTTCTCATTACAGTATTTCTTTTCTTCACTTACATGAACCACTGGACATTCCTAGCTTTGATATATGGTTACTATTGTAAAGGTATTTTATTTTATTTTGTAAAGGTATTTTAAACGTTTGAAGTTTATGGATGGTTTTGTTGTCATTTTCTTCTTTCATTTGTTTTCCCTAATATGAGAATGTTCTTTAGGGGATGGGCAATACAGACTGGTCAGCAGCTCATATAGTGTTCTCTGCTAGTATTGTAGGTAGTCAGTCCAAGATAGGAGAAGCTACTGGCTAGTCTTTTATGCAGTCCCACATGCAGATACACTGGAGCTGACCTTCTGAAAGACTGAAAAAGGCAGTTTGGGAGGGTATTTGTACTTTCCCTTTTTTATTTCCCTCTCAAATCTAACCCTACTACCTGTGCTAAGCACAGAGCCTATGGGCCAATGTCACAGAGCCTTTTTCTCACTTAGCTGCCTGACATCCAGGCTTAATGTATTACCACTAACAGGAAATACCTTGCCATTTTAAAAGGGGATTCTTAGAAATTGAAAAGACTTTAAGACCTATACTAATGAACTTTTAATGATGTAATTTTGAGGATAGCTATTTTTGTTCTTGAGAGGAAAAGGTTTGCTTTATGTACAATATTTGTTAGGGTGACCTAACACCCTTGGTGAGCAGGGAGGTTGCATACCTGTTCCTAGGTAGATGAATTCTGCTCCTTGCACACTGCTTTATAGTGATGCTTTCACAGTGATTCTAATCTGTCTCTTTCATAGTGATAGAGGCAGTAGTGTACTGCAGATGGCTCATACTATCTCACTAGAACTGATTGTTAAATTATCAGGAATTTTTAAAGCTGGTTTTTAAATATAGCTATTATTAAAAGTTAAATTATATCAACTTACAATTAAATAAGTTATTTTAAAAACAAATTATTACTTAAAACTCATAACTTCTTAGTTACTTTACTATATTTTAGTGTAATCTATACTCTTGAGGATATTTATATCTATTTTATCTCAATGGTGGAACTATTACACGTTAGTAGCTTAAAATTGGCCATAGTGAGAGTATTTACACCACCACGCAAATTGGCAAAATGCTATAAATCAGGGCTAGATTTATTGTTTTGTTGATGGTCTAAACTTAAATAACTAATTATACTTCAAAAAACTGGAAAGAAAAAGAAATGATGGAGAAAATGTTAATAATGCAGATTAAACTTAAAAATATGTCATGCAGGGACATCTACTTCTGGCCAAAATGTAATAACAGGGGCTGAATTTGACCTTGCACTTGAGGCAACCAAAAGATGAGATGAAACATATGACACAATGGTTTTCAGGTCTCTGGACATCAGCACTGAAGGACAGTTATCTCTGAAGATAAGAAACAAGTGAGGAGAATTCTATGATTGTCCAAGATTACTGCCTTCAGAGTTTCCAGTCCATAGTATAGGGAGAGGAAACTGAGGCAGAGCCTGGTAGACTCCCTGTGATGAGATAGAGATAAGAGTACAGGGAAAGCAAGGCAGCTAGAGATCACAGGATAGAGTACTGGTCAAGAGAGAGAGTTCCAGAGAAAGAGAACTCCAAATATATGCATAGGGTTCTCCATAGGTATTGAGGAGAACACTGATCAGTACATGTATATAAGAAGACAATTCAAGGCTGGAGAAAGAACCACCCGAAAGGTTGATGGAACATTACCTGGTGTTCACACAGAGAGGGGAATAGATCCTATTGCTACTATCCAGACTGGAAACCTTCATATATTATGGGGCACTGAGGAGAAAGGTCTTACCTTGGTAATGAGAAATAATTAGCCCTAGACTAAACAAGTCTCCGATACCATATAACAAATTTTAAAAGCAGGACTGGAAAGGATCATTCTGTTTCGGTGTATACTACCTGTGTCCCTAACAAAGCTGAAGAATATTTATAGGAGTATGGTAATAGCTAGCATGGGAGAAGCACTTCTGGCATGATGGTGTAAGAACCTCTGAAAATATGATCATCCATAAAGTCAATGAGAACACTGGCAAAAAAAAAATGTTAAAAGTGACATGCTCTGGAAATTAATCAAAGGCTTGCAACAATTTGAGGAGCATTTATTCCAGAAAAACAGCTAAATCTCGATAGGAACAGAGAACATTTTACTTGTTCTAGTCCCATTGCCCATTCTCCACATTTACAGTAGCCTTGAAAACCTGCAACCTCAGAACTGCAGTAACTGAAAAAGTCAGCAGCATAGTAGTCATTACAGATGACAGAAGGGGTTTGGAGCTCACCAAATGCCCATCCCCAGAGAATTGTCACTATTTGATCTGCCTGGCAAATCTCTGGAAAAACTCCATTCTCAGGATTTGCCTTTATCTGACCTTACTTCAGGGCTTTCTCAGTGAGGAAAGCCCTATCCCCAGGCTGTCAAAAAGAAATCAGCTGCGATTGTTTAACACTGTATTTCCCTGAGTTAGTTCGGGCAAACAAAAGACTGATCAAAAACTCAAATGTAAAATACGGGGAATGAGATGTCCATCGGGGCCTTTGAAGATCTCTGAAATTTTTCTCAGAATCTAAAAGGTGATACACATTCAGTGATGTGTGTATGCCCAGAAAAGACCTGAGAAAAGCCTACCCACTCACATAAGACTGACCTTGAGGCCCTGCACAACTAGGAAGTATAGGTTAAGGCATAATTGTTAACTACCTCCCATGGCATTGAAGGCTTGCCCCAGCACACACAGAGCCCTATGGCAAAAGCTGGGAGAATTAGTAGTTCAAAGCATTTAGGAAACCTCTAATTATTAACTGACCACTAAGCTAACTGAGCATAGACTTCAGTGGACACATACAACATAGAATACAAACTTTACAGAATTAGTCCAGGAAATTCACTAAATAAACAAACAACAGCAACAAAAAAACAACAAAAAACAACAGCATCAGACACTGGATAGGGGAGTAATATAATTTTCACAGCTGCCGAAAAATATTATTTGAAATGTCCTGTTTTCAACAAAAATTTCTAGACACGCACAGGAACAGGACAGTATGGCCCATATATAGGAAAAAAAACTAGTCAATAGAAAATGTCCCAAAGGAAGCCCCATAATTGGACTCCTAGACACAGACTTAAGTTGGCTATTATAAACATGTTAAATACACTAAAGGAAACCATGTCTAAAAATTAAAGTATGATAACACTGTCTTACCAAACAATGAATATCAATAATGAGATAGAAATTGAAAAAAAAAACAAACAGAAAATTTGAAGTTGAAAAGTATAGTAACTGAAATGAAAAGTCCACTAGAGGGGCTTAACAGCAGATTTTGAGCTGACCAAAGAAGAATCAGTGAACTTGAAGGATAGGTCAATTAAAATTATCCAGTATGGAGAACAGAAAGAAAATAAAACATGTGGAAAAGTGAACAGAGCCTCAGAGACTTGTGGGACACCATCCAGTGCACCAACTTACACATAATGATAGTCTCAGAAAGAGAAGAGAGAGAAAGGGGCAGAAGAAATATTTTAAAATAATGACCAAAAATTTCAGAAATTTTATGGGAAAACATCACCCACATATCCAAGAACCTCAACAAAATTCACATAGAATAAACTAAAAGAACCTAGACACACCATAGTCAGAGATCAAAAAACAAAGAGAATCTTGAAAGCTACAAGAGAGAAGCAATCCATTATATAAAGTTCCCTCAATAGGATTAACAACTAAAGTATCATCAGAAAGAACTGAGGGACTTCCCTGGTGGCACAGTGGTTAAGAATCCACCTGCCAATGCAGGGAACATGGGTTCAATCTCTGGTCCAGGAAGATCCCATGTGCCACGGAGCAACTAAGCCTGTGTGCCGCAACTACTGAGCCTGTGCTCTTGAGCCTGCATGCCACAACTACTGAAGCCCATGTGCCCTACAGCCCACGTGCTGCAACAAGAGAAGCCACCGCAATGAGAAGCCCACGCACCGCAACGAAGAGTAGCCCCCGCTCACTGCAACTAGAGAAAGCGTGCACACAGCAATGAAGACTCAACACAGCCAAAAAAAAAAAAAAAAAAAAAAAAGAGTTGAGGTCAGAAGGTAGTGGGAGATATACTCAAGGTGCTGAAAGAAAAAGACTGTCAACAAAGAATGCTATATATGGCAAAACTATCCTTCAAAAATGAAGGAGATATGAAGACATTCCCAGATGAACAAAGACTGACTAGACTTGCTCTAGAAGAAGTAATAAAGGGATTCCTTCAGGCTGAAATAAAAGGATACTACACAATAACTTGAATGCTTATGAAAAAAATAAAGAACACCAGTAAAGGAACTATATAGGTAACGTAAAAAGATACTACAAATGTAGGTTGGTTGTAACTCTTTTCTTCTCCTTTTTGATTTATAACATAAGTTCATAAATCAATGATTTAAAAATGTGTCCATGAATATTCTCCAGGATACATCTATCTTGGGTCACAAATCAAGCCTTGGTAAATTTAAGAAAATTGAAACTGTATCAAGTATCTTTTCCGACCACAACGCTATGAGACTAGATATCAATTACAGGAAAAGATCTGTAAAAAATACAAACACATGAAGGCTAAACAATACACTAATAACGATCACTTAATAACGAAGTGATCACTGAAGAAATCAAAGAGGAAATCAAAAAATACCGAGAAACAAATGACAATGGAGACACGACGACCCAAAACCTATGGGATGCAGAAAAAGCAGTTCTAAGATGGAAGTTTATAGCAACACAATCCTACCTTAAGAAACAGGAAACATCTCAAATAAACAACCTAACCTTGCACCTAAAGCAATTAGAGAAAGAAGAACAAAAAACCCCAAAGTTAGCAGAAGGAAAGAAATCATAAAGATCAGATCAGAAATAAATGAAAAAGAAATAAAGGAAATGATAGCAAAGATCAATAAAACTAAAAGCTCGTTCTTTGAGAAGATAAACAAAATTTATAAACCATTAGCCAGACTCATCAAGAAAAAAAGAGAGAAGACTCAAATCAATAGAATTAGAAATGAAAAAGGAGAAGTAACAACTGACACTGCAGAAATACAAAAGATCATTAGAGATTACAACAAGCAACTCTATGCCAATAAAATGGACAAATTCTTAGAAATGCACAACCTGCCAAGACTGAACCAGGAAGAAATAGAAAATATGAACAGACCAATCACAAGCACTGAAATGGAAACTGTGATTAAAAATCTTCCAACAAACAAAAGCCCAGGACCAGATGGCTTCACAGGTGAATTCTATCAAACATTTAGAGAAGAGCTAACACCTATCCTTCTCAAACTCTTCCAAAATATAGCAGAGGGAGGAACACTCCCAAACTCATTCTACAAGGCCACTATCACCCTAATACCAAAACCAGACGAAGACGTCACAAAGAAAGAAAACTACAGGCCAATGTCACTGATGAACATAGATGCAAAAATCCTCAACAAAATACTAGGAAACAGAATCCAACAGCACATTAAAAGGATCATACACCATGATCAAGTGAGGTTTATTCCAGGAATGCAAGGATTATTCAATATACGCAAATCAATCAACATGATACACCATATTAACAAATTGAAGGAGAAACACCATATGATCATCTCAATAGATGCAGAGAAAGCTTTCGACAAAATTCAACACTCATTTATGATAAAAACCCTGCAGAAAGTAGTCATAGAGGAAATTTTCCTCAACATAATAAAGGCCATATATGACAAACCCACAGCCAACATCGTCCTCAATGGTGAAAAACTGAAAGCATTTCCACTAAGATCAGGAACAAGACAAGGTTGCCCACTCTCACCAATCTTACTCAAGATAGTTTTGGAAGTTTTAGCCACAGCAATCAGAGAAGAAAAAGAAATAAAAGGAATCCAAATCGGAAAGAAGAAGTAAAGCTGTCACTGTTTGCAGATGACATGATACTATACATAGAGAATCCTAAAGATGCTACCAGAAAACTACTAGAGCTAATCAATGAATTTGGTAAAGTAGCAGGATACAAAATTAATGCACAGAAATCTCTGGCATTCCTATACACTAATGATGAAAAATCTGAAAGTAAAATCAAGAAAACACTCTCATTTACCATTGCAACAAAAAGAATAAAATATCTAGGAATAAACCTACCTAAGGAGACAAAAGACCTGTATGCAGAAAATTATAAGAAACTGATGAAAGAAATTAAAGATTATACAAACAGATGGAGAGATATACCATGTTCTTGGATTGGAAGAATCAACATTGTGAAAATGACTCTACTACCCAAAGCAATCTACTGATTCAATGCAATCCCTATCAAACTACCACTGTCATTTTTCACAGAACTAGAACAAAAAATTTCACAATTTGTATGCAAACACGAAAGACCCTGAATAGCCAAAGCAATCTTGAAAATGAAAAATGGAGCTGGAGGTATCAGGCTCCCTGACTTTGGACTATACTACAAAGTTACAGTAATCAACACAGTATGGTACTGGCACAAAACCAGAAATATAGATCAATGGAACAGGATAGAAAGCCCAGAGATAAACCCATGCACATATGGTCACTTTATCTTTGATAAAGGAGGCAAGAATATACAGTGGAGAAAAGACAGCCTCTTCGATAAGTGGTGCTGGGAAAACTGGACAGGTACATGTAAAAGTATGAAATTAGAACACTTCCTAACACCATACACAAAAATAAGCTCAAAATGGATTAAAGACCTAAATGTAAGGCCAGAAAGTATCAAACTCTTAGAGGAAAACATAAGCAGAACCCTCTATAAGTCACAGCAAGATCCTTTTTGACCCACCTCCTAGAGAAATGGAAATAAAACCAAAAATAAACAAATGGGACCTAATGAAACTTCAAAGCTTTTGCACAGCAAAGGAAACCATAAACAAGACGAAAAGACAACCCTCAGAATGGGAGAAAATATTTGCAAATGAAGCAACTGACAAAGGATTATCTCTAAAATATACAAGCAGCTCATGCAGCTCAATAACAAAAAATCAAACAACCCAATCCAAAAATGGGCAAAAGACCTTAATAAACATTTCTCCAAAGAAGATATACAGATTGCCAACAAACACATGAAAGAATGCTCAACATCATTAATCATTAGAGAAATGCAAATCAAGAGTACAATGAGATATCATCTCACACCGGTCAGAATGGCCATCATAAAAAAATCTAGAGACAATAAATGCTGGAGAGGGTATGGAGAAAAGGGAACCCTCTTGCACTGTTGGTGGGAATGTAGATTGATACAGCCACTATGGAGAACAGTGTGAAGGTTTCTTAAAAAACTACAAATAGAACTACCATATGACCCAGCAATCCCACTACTGGGCATATTCCCTGAGAAAACCATAATTCAAAAAGAGTCATGTACCAAAATGTTCATTGCAGCTCTATTTACAATAGCCCAGAGATGGAAACAACCTAAGTGCCCATCATCGGATGAATGGATAAAGAAGTTGTGGCACATATATACAATGGAATATTACTCAGCCATAAAAAGAAACGAAACTGAGTTATTTGTAGTGAGGTGTATGGACCTAGAGTGTGTCATATAGAGTGAAGTAAGTCAGAAACAGAAAAACAAATACTGTATGCTAACACATATATATAGAATTTAAGAAAAAAAAATAAAGGTCATGAAGAACCTGAGGTAAGACGGGAATAAAGACACAGACCTACTAGAGAATGGACTTGAGGATATGGGGAGGGGGAAGGGTAAGTTGTGACAAAATGAGAGAGTGGCATGGACATATATACACTACCAAACGTAAGGTAGATAGCTAGTGGGAAGCAGCCGCATAGCACAGGGAGATCAGCTCGGTGCTTTGTGACCACCTAGAGGGGTGGGATAGGGAGGGTGGGAGGGAGGGAGATGCAAGAGGGAAGAGATATGGGAACATATGTATATGTATAACTGATTCACTTTGTTATAAAGCAGAAACTAACATACACACAACACACACACACACACACACAGAGACACACACACAAATGTGTCCATGGCCTAATAACATATACATATGTAATTTGTTTGACAATAATAATGAAAAGGAGAGTGGAGGGAACAGAGGTATGTTGGAAGAAAGTTTGTATTGCTGTTGAAATTAAGTTGCTACTAATCCATGTTAATTTTTTAAAGTTAAGATTTAAATCCCTTATAGCAGCCACCAATAAAATAACTCAAAAATATAGTAAAAGACACAAAAGAGAATTTAAGTGGTAGCCTAGAAAATATCTATTTAACACAGAAAAGGCAATACTGGAGGAATAGAGGAATAAAAAAGGTATGACATGTGGAAAACAAATAGAAAAATGACGGACATAAACTCTACTTTATCAGTAAATACATTAAATGTAAATGCATTAAATATTTCAAATAAAAGGCAGTGATTGGAAGAATGGAAAAAATCTAACTATATGCTGTCTATAAGAGACATTTTAGATTCAAAGACACAAATAGATGAAAAATAAAGGGTTAAGAAAGATATACCATTGCAAATAATTATGAAAACCAGCTGGAATGGTTTTACTTATATTAGATAAAATAGGCTTTAAAACAAAACATGTTACTAGAGAGAAAGCGGGACATTTTATAATGAAAGGGTCATAAAGATAGAGCAATTATAAACATATATATGCCTAATAACAGAGCACCAAAATACGTGAAATAACAACTTTCAGAAATGAGAGAAATATAAAATTCGACAATCATAGAGTTATTAATACTATACCCCACGTTCAATAATGAATAGGTCAAGGAGGAAGAATATCAACAGAGAAATAGAACATTTGAATAAGCCTAAAAACAGACTAGACCTAAAATAACAACAACAGCAGAATGCACATTTTCACAAATGCGTATTGAGCATTATCCAGGACAGACCATATACTTGGCCATAAAACAAGACTCAATAGATTTAAAAGGATTGAAATCATAAAAACTATGTTCTCCAAGCACAATGGAATTCAATTAGACATCAATAGAAAAGGAAAGTTGGGAAATTCACAAATATGTTGATACTTAACAAAACATTCCTAAGTAACCTATGGGTCAAAGAATAAATCATAAGGGAAATAAAATATCTTGAAATGAATGAAAATGAAAATATAACATGCTGAGATAAATGTAATACTCAAAGGAAATTTATAGCTATAAGCAACAATATTATAAAAGAAGAAAGATCTCAAATCAATGGAAAATCCATTGAGAAAACAAACAAAACCAAAAGTTGATTCTGTGAAAACTTTACCAAAATTGACAAACCAAACATTTTGAGAATAATTAACACCAATTCTTCACAAAAATAGAAGAGGGAACACTTTACAACTCATTTTATGAAGTCAGTATTAACCTGATACCAACACCAGACAAAGACATCACAAGAAAGGACACTACATAATAATATCCCTTAGGAATATGAAATACTAAGAAAGTGAATTCAGCAACATAGAAAAAGGATTATATACCATAACCAAATGGGATTTATCCCAGGAAGGTAAGGTTAGTCTAACATATAAAAATCAATAAATGTAGTATACCATATTAATAAAATGAAGATCAAAAGGCACATGAACATCTCATTAGTTGCAGAAAAAGCATTTGACAAAATCCAACACACTCTTATGATAACAACACTCAACAAACTAGGAATAGAATAGAATGTACTCAGCTTGGATTGGGTGTCTACAAAAACCAACCAACCGTGGCTAACACCACATTTAATGATGAAACGCTAATGGCTTTCTCCCTAAGGTCAGAAAAAAGACAAGATTTTTTTTCACTTCTATTCCACATCATACTGGAGGTTCCAGCCAGGGCAATTAATTAAGCAAGAAAAAGAAAAAATAGATTGTAAAGGAAAATGTAAAACTATCTATATTCATAGATGACATGATCTTATATAAAAAAAACTCATAAGGAAGCCTCACACACACAAAATTATTAGAACTAATAAACAAAACCTGCAAGTCTGCAGGATATAAGATCAATACACAAAATCAATTGTATTTCTATACATTAGCAATGAACATTCTGAAAAATGAAATTAAGAACACAATTTCATTTATAATGACATCAAAATAATAAAATACTTAGGAATAAATTTAACAAAACCTCAAGAAGTGTACACTAAAAAACACCTCTGAAATAAAGACCTACATGAAAGGAAATATATACCATGTTCATAGACAAGAAAACTTTATATTAAGATGCCAGTGCTTCCCAAAATGATCAACAGATTCAATGCAATGCCTATCCAATCCCAGTTGGCTCTTTGTAGAAAATGATGAACTCATTCTGAAGTTTTGTGGAATTGCAAGGGACCTAGAATACCCAAAAACATCTTGAAAAAGAAGAACAAAGTTTGAGGACTCACTCTTCTTTATTTCAAGCCTTACTACCAGGCAACGATAATTAGAATTATTGTTACCATAATTGTGGTACCAGCAAAAGGATGGACATATAAATCAATGGAAAAGAATTGTAACTCCAGAGATAAACCATGTGTCTCTGGTAAATTAATTTTTGACAGAGATGTCAAGACCATTCTATATGGATAGAATAGTCTTTTTTAAAATGACTCTGGGACAACTGGAAATTTAAAAAAAACAAGCTCAAAATGAACCAAAGACCTAAATGTAAAGGCTAAAAGCATAAAATTCACAGAACATAAAATAGGGGTAAATCTACATAGCCTCGAATTTGGCAAAGGATTGCAGAACAAGCAACAGCAGGAAAAATAGATAAGTTAGACTTTGTCAAAGTTGAAAATTTCTATGCTTCAAAGGCTGCTACCAAGAAAGTGAAAAGATAACCCACAGAATGGGAGAAAATATTTGCAAATCATATATCTGGTAAGTGATTTGTATCTAAAATATATAGACCACAAAACTCACTAATAAAAAGACAAATAACCCATTTAAAAAATGGGCAAAAGACTTAAATAGATATTTCTCCAAAGAGGACATGCAAATGGCCAATAAGCACATGAATAGATGCTCAACATCACTAGTCATCAGGAAATGCAAATCAAAAGAACAATGAGATACCACTTCCCATCCACTATGATGGCTATAATCAAAAAGTAATATAATAAGAAGTGTTGATGAGGATGTGGAAAATTCAGAATCTTCATACACTGCTGTTGGGAATGTAAAATGGAGCAGCCACTTTGGAAAACAATCTGACAGTTCCTCAAAGGGTTAAAAATAGAGTTACCATATGATCTAGCAATTTTACTCCCAGGTATATACTCAAGAAAAATGAAAACATATGTTCACACAAAAACTTGTACATGAACATTCATAGCCGCATTACTCATCATAGCTGAAATGTGGAAACCACCTACATGTCCATCAACTAATGAGTGGATAAACAAAATATGGTTATAGCTGTACTATAAAATATTATTCGGCCATAAAATGAATGAAGTACTGATACATGCAACAACATGGATGAACCTTGAAACATTATGCCAAGCAAAAGAACCCAGTCAAAAAATACCACATAATATATGATCCCATTTTTATGAAATGTTCCGAAGAGGCAAATCTACAGAGCCAGAAAGTAGATTAATGGTTGCTTAGGGCTGAGAGAGATGGGGGACTTGGCAGATGGTAGCTAAAGTGTATGTGGTTGCTTTTTGAAGTGAAGAAAATATTCTAAAATTTACTGTAGTGATGGTTGTACATATTTGTGAATATATTAAAAAACAGTTAATTGAATACTTTAAATGAGTGATTTGTATGCATACCATATATTAATTATATCTCAGGAAAGCTATTTTAAGATATAAGTTAAGTATAGATATTGCAGATATAAAAAAGAAACAAATTGAACTTCTAGCAATGAGAAGTACAGTGTCTCAGGTTAGTACTACACTGTATGAGATAAATGGTGAAGAAGAAGGGATAAGATTATGAAGAAGAAAACATTAGTTAAATTGAATACACAGCAATAAAACTATCCAAACTAAGACTGTCATCAATGAGCCTGGACAGACAACTGTTGAGAAATTCATCTGCCCCTCACCTAAGACGTGGCTTCTCGTTCCAATTGTGCAGAAACATATATTGGGCCAATCCTGTAACTTCTCTGACCCTCAGTTCTCTCTGTATAAAGAAGACTTGTAAATGTCCATCAAGAGGGAAGTAGATAAAGAACATGAGGTACTTTCACACAATGGAATATTGAACTGCAGTTAAGAGGAATGATGTAGATCTCAAAACAATGCTGAATGAAGAAAGTCAGATGCATACTGTATGATACTTTTTAAACAAGTTAAAACACACAAAAATAATACTACATGTTTTTATGTATGTAGAAGTATCAAAAATGGTCTGAAAGGAAAATCCATAAACTAGTAATAGTTCATTCCTTTGAGGGGAAAGGGAGGGCACAAGGAGGTGTCCCAGATTGGGAGGAGGTCATCAGTTTTATCTGTAATGTTCTCTAAATTAAAAAAAAAATTAATTATTAATTTTTTATATTTGCTAGATAATTTTCTGAAATAAAAAAAAATATATATATATATATATTTTAAGTGGAGAGGGTTAGACTAGGTAGTCCCTAAGGTCCATTTAAGCTCTAAATTCTGTGGCTGTAAGATAAAAGGAGGAATTCAGTAGTGGAAGGTTGCAACACTCAAAATTCTCATGGGATGGGGCTTCACACTTTTCTCTGGGATAAATGGTTTATATTTAAATGGCCCTGAGACAGGGTGATAAACAAGATGACCTCTCGGACCTCACTTTAGCTAAAATTTCCCCTGGGAGATCAGAGCAGACCACCTTTAAGATTTATTCCAACACTGAGTATCTATGAAAACAAGTGAAGATGGACTCAGCTCTCTTAAATGATTCATCGCTTTCTGGACTCCTGCATAAACTATGTCCTGCCTTTAATGTAGGAGTTGAGGATCAGAAGTGCTTGACTACCAGATGTCCTGTTACAGAGAGGTCAAATTGTCTTGGATATTTCCCCACCATGGAATACTTCTATCTTTTGAAAGGAAAATCAGGGGAAAATGTTTTCCCTGCACAATTTCCTTCTTTTGCTTACTTTTTCTTTTACACTAACTGTTGCTGCTAATAGAAACTGCTCTAAGCTGAATTTCTTTATCTTTGATGAGTAGACGAGGGCTTGTCTGAAATTAAAAGACCCAGACATCTGATTGCCACTTATTGTGGTAAAAAGACAGAAGAACTAATTGGCAACTACTCTCTCACTCCCATCAGTTGTCTGTCTCTTTCCTCTTTCTTGTGTCTCTATCTCTTCTAGGTCAGAAATGCAGGGCCGTTAGATACCTTCAACCCTGAACACTGGGGATACTCTCTTTTCCTGTATACCTACTGAATTTGCTACACTCATTCCTGCCTCTAACCCAGTAGTCATCCCAGCGACTAGATGCCTTTGGAATACTTCTTCCTTCTCTGGGCCCATGCCCAGTTGCTCCTTCAAAAAGCCTTTTCTGACCACTTCAGTGCACAGTGACCTCTCTTTCCTGTACTCCTGTGGCATAACAGCTGTACTATTTAAATTAATCCTTATGTTACACTGTTTCGAATTATCTCACCACTTAAACAATATTTATTAATCTTCTTTGCTCATCATCCCATTTCATCAATAGGGCTGGGAATTGGATGGATGGGTGATAGTGAACAAGGGCAGTGGTCTATTAGGGCCCAGACGTTCACATAATCCTCCATCACTCCCAGTATTTTCTTCCCATTTAGAGTGGAAATGTTAGGTTAACATATGGGTGGAGGACACACATGAGCAAATGAGCAAAGCTGATAGATAAGTCGAGTTGATAAAGAAAAGCCCTTTAGGGCTACTATGCATCATTTTCTAAGAACTTGGTGGCAATCTATCACTTCTAGATTCATTCATCAAATAAATAGGTAGGGTATGTTTTATTTAAAAAGTGAATTTAGCTGCTGACTGGCTCTGCTACCTTTGTCATAGCCTAGGAATGTCTCTACTGGGTAAATTAGAGATTTTTCAAAAGCTTATAAATGCCAAACTTATTTTTCCTAATACACAGAAGCCCAAAAGGATACCTAGGGTTTCTGTCTATCTGATGAATAATCTGCATCTTTTGGGTCTAAAAAAGAAGAAATCAATCAATACAGCTGATTTCTTAGATTAGCTGTCTAACTCAGAGAATTTACCATAACTCTTCTTAGTTTAGTTAGCCTGGATGTCAGCCTGAAGTTGAAGTTGAGCATTGAGAATCCCAAGTCACAGGTCAGCAAATTGCGACACTAATCAAATTAACCTAGTATATTAGGGACAGAGATAGTATGATCATTGGGCAAGGAGAGCCTTCCCTAAGTTACTGCCTTGAACATTCAAAAAATAATTTGTGCTTGGGGATGGGGTAGAGGGCTGATAGGAGTTGGGATGAAGGCTTACAAAGGGCATGGAAACTTTAGGGGGTGATGGATATGTTCATTATCTTCATTGTGGTGATGGTTTCACATGTGCATGCATATGTCAAAACTAATCTAGTTGTACACTTTAAATATGTGGTATTTACTGTATTTAAATTATACTTCAATAAAGCTGTTAAAGATAATTTGATGATAATAAATTTTAAAAAATTGTACACTCATTGAGATAAATTCTTATAGGGCATAATTTCCACTTTAACCCCTATGGTTAATAAAGTTGGCTTTGGAGTTGGAGAGGCCTGTGGCTTTGTCATTTATTAGCTGAGTGACTTTGAGGAGTTTTTCTAAACCTCTCTGAGTCTCAGTTTCCCATCTGAAAAATACAGATTGTAATGAGAGCATTTAATTCATACTTTAAGGATTAAATGAGATAATGCACGGAAAACATTTAGTACAGTATTGAGCATTAATTAAGCCTTAAAGAAATGACAATGGTTAGTTTACCTGTAAATGTGATATTAATCTGGTCTTGGGTGAAAGCATACAAAATCACCAACAGATTCCTAAAGCAGTTTATTGATGGCAGTCGATCAGCTACTTTTATTAGATCCTCACTTGTGGGCAGATCCTCATAAATGAAACTGCTGGGAAGTAAAAAGGTAATCAAATCAGGCCCCCTGACCTCAGTGAGCTGATACAATGAATGGGAGAGATGGGATACGTGCTTGAATGAGATTGTACCAAAGATTAGATGAGATAATGCATTTTTACAATATAGTAAGCATTGAACAAAAATGTAAGCAAGTTCTATCGTTAGATCTCTAAATCTCAGGGTTCTTTTTTGCTTTTGTTCCCACACATTTCTTTCCACTATATCGATGGGAGATTTCCATAGAAGAATCCTAGGGCAATTTCACTAACCAAAATGCTCCTGATTTGCCTGGCAGTGTGTCAGGTTCTCAGCAGTCCTGATGATTTCTGCCCTTTTGAATTCCGCTTAACCATTCTAGTGGGTAATTAGACCTAACACTTACATGGTGCTTATAACACAATACTTTGTGTCAAACAATACAGGACATTTTAGAGAGTACTCCCTGCCCCAAATCTTGCTGTGCCTGGGTGTATTAGCTTGGGCTGCTATAACATAATACCACAGATTGGGTGGCTTAAACAATAGACATTTATTCTCTCAAATTTCTGGAGACTGGAAGTCCAAGATCAAGATGCTGGCTGATTCAGTTCCTGGTGAGGACCCTCTCCCTGATTTTCTAGGCAGCCACCTTCTCACTGGGTCCTCACATAATGGAGAAAGGAAGCAAGCTCTCCAGTATCTCCTCTCATAAGGACAGTAGTCCTGTCATGAGGGTTACCCCTTCATGATCTCATCTAACCTTAATCACCTCCTAAATGCCTCATCTCCAAATATCACAGTGGGGGTTAGGGCTTCAATATATGAATTTGGGGGGGCACAGTTCTGTCCATAGCACCAGGCTACCAATTTATGTTCAGTATCAAGTAAATGGAAAGAGCAATCTTGCAGGTTTTCTGGGCCAAATCTTTGAGTCATCTAGCAGTTAGGATTCCTGCTTTGCATGCATGTGGTCCAGCTTTGACTCTTGGTGTTGGAATACTGGCCTGATAGAGAGGCTGTGGAGTGGAGCGGTTTGAGCTCAGACTCTTGAGCAGAACTTCCTGAGTTTGAAATATAGCTTTGCTACTTATCAGCTGTGAGACTTCAAAGAACTTAATTATCCCCTCTGTTTACTCATCTGTGGGATGGAGATAATACCATACAAACATATCTTATTGGATTGTGGTGAGGATTCAATGAGTTCAGAAAGTGAAGAGCTTAGAACATAGGAAGTATTTCATAAATGTTAGCTATTCTTATCCATTAGAAGGCAACCTTGAGAGCAACAGCCAGCTCTACCCACCACCAGTCATCCCCATCAGGAAACTTGCACAAGCCTCTTAGATAGCCTCATCCATGAGAGGGCAGACAGCAGAAGCAGGAAGCACTAAAATCCCACAGCCTGTGGAAAAAACCCCACATACACAGAGAGATAGATAAGACAAGATGAAGGCAGAGGGCTATTACCAGATGAAGGAACAAGATAAAACCCCAGAAAAACAACTAAATGAAGCGGAGATAGGCAATCTTCCAGAAAAAGAATTCAGAATAATGATAGTGAAGATGATCCAGGATCTCGGAAAAAGAATGGAGTCGAAGATGGAGAATATGCAAGAAATGTTTAACAAAGGCCTAGAAGAATTAAAGAACAAACAAACACAGATGAACAATACAATAACTGAAATGAAAACTACACTAGAAGGACTCAATAGCAGAATAACTGAGGCAGAAGAACTGATAAGTGACTGGGAAGACAGAATGGTGGAATTCACTGCTGCGCAACAGAATAAAGAAAGAATGAAAAGAAATGAAGACAGCCTAGGAGACCTCTGGGACAACATTAAACACAACAACATTCACGTTATAGGGGTCCCAGAAGGAGAAGAGAGAGAGAAAGGACCCGAGAAAATATTTGAAGAGATGATAGACGAAAACTACCCTAACATGGGAAAGGAAATAGCCACCCAAGTCCAGGAAGCACAGAGAGTCCCAGGCAGGGTAAACCCAAGGAGAAACATGCTGAAACACATAGTAATCAAATTGGTAAAAATTAAAGATGAAGAAAAATTATTGAAAGCAGCAAGGGAAAAACAACAAATAACATACAAGGGAACTCGCATAAGGTTAACAGCTGATTTCTCAGCAGAAACTCTACAAGCCAGAAGGGAGTGGCATGATATACTTAAAGTGATGAAAGGGAAGAACCTACAACCAAGATTACTATACCTGGCAAGGATCTCATTCAGATTCGATGGAGAAATCAAAAGCTTTACAGATAAGCAAAAGCTAAGAGAATTCAGCACTACCAAACCAGCTCTACAACAAATGCTAAAGGAACTTCTCTAAGTGGGAAACACAAGAGAATAAAAGGACCTACAAAAAAACACCAAAACAATTAAGAAAATGGTCATAGGAACATACATATCAATAATTACCTTAAACGTGAATGGATTAAATGCTCCAACCAAAAGACACAGGTTTCCTGAATGGATACAAAAACAAGACCCATATATATGCTGTCTACAAGAGACCCACTTCAGACCTAGGGACACATACAAACTGAAAGTGAAGTGACGGATAAAGATATTCCATGCAAATGGAAATCAAAAGAAAGCTGGAGTAGCAATATTCGTATCAGATAAAGTAGACTTTAAAATAAAGAATGTTAAAAGAGACAAGGAAGGACACTACATAATGATCAAGGGATCAATCCAAGAAGAAGATATAACAATTGTAAATATTTAGGCACCCAACATAGAAGCACCTCAATACATAAGGCAACTGCTAACAGTCTAAAAGAGGAAATCGACAGTAACAAAATAATAGTGGGAGACTATGACACCTCATTACACCAATGGACAGATCATCCAAACAGAAAATTAATAAGGAAACACAAGCTTTAAATGACACAATAGACCAGATAGATTTAATGGATGTTTATAGGGCTTTCCATCCAAAAACATCAGATTACACTTTCTTCTCAAGTGCACACGGAACATTCCCCAGGATAGATCACATCTTGGGTCACAAATCAAGCCTCAGTAAATTTACGAAAATTGAAATCATATCAAGCATCTTTTCTGACCACAGCACTATGAGATTAGAAGTGAATTACATGGAAAAAAACGTAAATAACACAAACACATGGAGGCTAAACAATACGTTACTAAATAACCAAGAGATCACTGAGAAAATCGAAGAGGAAGTCAAAAAATACCTAGAGACAAATGACAATGAAAACACGACGATCCAAAACCTATGGGATGCAGCAAAAGCAGTTCTAAGAGGGAAGTTTATAGCCATACAAGCCTACCTCAAGAAACAAGAAAAATCTCAAATAAACAATCTAACCTTACACCTAAAGGAAGTAGAGAAAGAAGAACAAACAAAACCCAAAGTTAGCAGAAGGAAAGAAATGATGAAGATCAGAGCAGAAATAAATGAAATAGAAACAAAGAGAACAATAGCAAAGATCAATAAAACTAAAAGCTGGTTCTTTGAGAAGATAAACAAAATTGATAAACCATTAGCCAGACTGATCAGAAAAAGAGGGAGAGGACTCAAATCAATAAAATTAGAAATGAAAAAGGAAAAGTTACAACAGACACTGCAGAAATACAAAGCATCCTAAGAGACTGCTACAAGCAACTCTATGTCAATAAAATGGACAACCTGGAAGAAATGGACAAACTCTTAGAAAGGTGTAACCTTCCAAGACTGAACCAGGAAGAAATAGAAAATAGGAACAGAGGAATCACAAGTAATGAAATTGAAACTGTGATTTAAAAATCTTCCAACAACCAAAAGTCCAGCACCAGATGGCTTCACAGGTGAATTCTATCAAACATTTAGAGAAGAGCTAGCACCCATCCTTCTCAAACTCTTCCAAAATATAGCAGAGGGAGGAAAACTCCCAAACTCATTTTATGAGGCCACCATCACCCTGATCTGATACCAAAACCAGACAAAGATACTACAAAAAAAGAAAATTACAGACCAATATCACTGATGAATATAGATGCAAAAATCCTCAACAAAATACTAGCAAATAGAATCCAACAACACATTAAAAGGATCATACACCATGATCAAGTGGGATTTATCCCAGGGATGCAAAGATTCTTCAATATATGCAAATCAATCAGTGTGATATACCATATTAACAAATTGAAGAATCAAAACCACATGATCATCTCAATACATGCAGAAAAAGCTTTTGACAAAATTCAACACCCATTTATGATAAAAGCTCTCCAGATAGTGGGCATAGAGGCAACCTACCTCAACATAATAAAGGCCATATATGACAAACCCACAGCAAACATCATTCTCAATGGTGAAAAACTGAAAGTATTTCCTCTGAGATCAGGAACAAGACAAGGAGGTCCACTCTCACCACTATTATTCAACATAGTTTTGGAAGTCCTAGCCATGGCAATCAGAGAAGAAAAAGAAATAAAAGGAATACAAATTGGAAAAGAAGAAGTAAAACCGTCACTGTTTGCAGATGACATGATACTATACATAGAGAATCCTAAAGATGCCACCAGAAAACTACGAGAGCTAATCAATGAATTTGGGAAAGTTGCAGGATACAAAATTAATGCACAGAAATCTCTTGCATTCCTATACACTAATGATGAAAAATATGAAAGAGAAATTAAGGAAACACTTCCATTTACCATTGCCACAAAAATAATAAAATACCTAGGAATAAACCTACCTAGGGAGACAAAAGACCTGTATGCAGAAAACTATAAGATACTGATGAAAGAAATTAAAGATGATACCAACAGATGGAGAGATATACCATGTTCTTGGATTGGAAGAATCAATATTGTGAAAATGACTATACTACCCAAAGCAATCTACCGATTCAATGCAATCCCTATCAAATTACCAATTGCATTTTTTACAGAACTAGAACAAAAAATCTTAAAATTTATATGGAGACACAAAAGACCCCCAATAGCCAAAGCAGTCTTGAGGGAGAAAAGCAGAGCTGGAGGAATGAGACTCCCTGACTTCAGACTATACTACAAAGCTACAGTAATCAAGACAATAATATACTGGCACAAAAACAGAAATATAGATCAATGGAAAAGGATAGAAAGCCCAGAGGTAAACCCATGTACCTATGGTCAGCTAATCTATGAAAAGGAGGCAAGGATATACAATGGAGAAAAGGCAGTCTCTTTAATAAGTGGTGCTGGGGAAACTGGACAGCTACATGTAAAAGAATGAAATTAGAACACTCCCTAATACCATACACAAAAATAAACTCAAAATTGATTAAAGACGTAAATGTAAGACTGGACACCATAAAACTCTTAGAGGAAAACATAGGGAGAACACTCTCTGACATAAATCACAGGAAGATCTTTTTTGATCCACCTCCTAGAGTAATGGAAATAAAAACAAAAGTGAACAAATGGGACCTAATGAAACTTCAAAGCTTTTGCACAGCAAAGGAAACCATAAACAAGATGAAAAGACAATCCTCAGAATGGGAGAAAATATTTGCCAACGAATCAATGGACAAAGGATTCGTCTCCTAAATATATAAACAGCTCATGCAGGTCAATATTTAAAAAAACAAATAACCCAATCCAAAAATGGGCAGAAGTCCTAAATAGACATTTCTCCAAAGAAGACATACAGCTGGCCAAGAAGCACATGGAAAGCTGCTCAACATCACTAATTATTAGAGAAATGCAAATCAAAACTACAATGAGGTATCACCTCACACCAGTCAGAATGGCCATCATCAAAAAATCTACAAACAACAAATGCTGGAGAGGGTGTGGAGAAGAGGGAACCCTCTTGCACTGTTGGTGGGAATGTAAATTGATACAGCCACTATGGAGAACAGTATGGAGGTACCTTAAAAAACTTAAAATAGAGCTACCATATGACCCAGCAATCCCACTACTGGGCATATGCCCAGAGAAAACCATAATTCGAAAAGATACATGCACCCCAATGTTCAATGCAGCACTATTTACAAAAGCCAGGTCATAGTAGCAACCTAAATGCACACTGACAGATGAATGGATAAAGAAGATGTGGTACATATATACAATGGAGTATTACTCAGCCGTAAAAAGGAATGAAATTGGGTCATTTGTTGAGACATGGATGGATCGAGAGACTGTCATATAGAGTGAAGTAAGTCAGAAAGAGAAAAACAAATATCGTATATTAACGCATATATGTGGAACCTCGAAATGGTACAGATGAACCAGTTTGCAGAGCAGAAATTGAGACACAGATGTAGTGAACAAACGTATGGACACTAACAAGGGAGAGCCGTGGAGGGGTGGTGGTGGTGGTGTGATGAATTGGGCGATTGGGATTGACATGTATACACTGATGTGTATAAAATGGATGACTAATAAGAACCTGCTGTATAAAAAAATAAATAAAATTCAAAAAAAATAATAAGAAGGCAAGCTCCATGAAGGTAGGTATTTTTTTTTTGCTTTGTTCACTGCTCTGTCTTAAGCACACCGAAGAGCACCTGGTACATAGAAGGTGCTCAGTAAATATTTGTTGAATAAATGAATAAATTTTTACTTCCTTTCTTTCACGCCTCATATTCAATCTATTAGTTCTACTTTCATAATATAGCTACAATTTAACCAGTTTTCACTGCCTTCTCTGCTACCATCTGGTTAATATCTTCCACTTCCTTTCACTTGAATGATCACAACAGCATTCTAACTTGAATTCTAACAGCATTCTAATTCACTTTTTTTTTCTTTACCCTCCAAAACCTGCCTCCTTGCTCCCTGCCCAGAATCTTGTCTTCAAACAGCACTCAATGTGATCCCTTTTAAACATGCTGCTCCTCTCCTCAAAACCCTCCCGTGACTCCCAGTTCATTCACAGCAAAGGGCAAAATTTTTACCTGATCTGCTCTTACCTACCTCTCTGATCTCATCTTCTACTACTTTCCCTCTTGCTTGTTGTATTCCAGGCACATTGCAATAGAATAGAATTTCTGTAACACACCAGGCACATGCTCCTGCCTCAGCATCCTCGTACTTGCTGTTCCTCCTGCCAGGAATGCTCTTCTCCAAGATATGCCCTTAGTTTAGTTCCTCACTTCCTTCAGCTCTCTGCTTAAATATTGCCACTAGAGAGACCATTTCTGATCATTCTATATAAAACAGCATCCCAATCCCTAGCATGCCCTAACCACCTTACTCTGATTTAGTTTTCTCCATAGCATTTATCATCACCTGACATATTTAGTATGTGTTGATTAGTCATTGTCTGTCTCGCCTCATCAAAATGTCATCTCTAACATGGAAGGTACTTGGACAGTTTTGTTCACTGCTACATCACCAGTGCCTGGACAGTGCTTGGAATATTTTGATTCTTCAATAATTATTTGTTGAATGAATGGATAAATGGTCTCTAAAAAGTAATGCCCCTCGCTGGAGTCTTCTTACTCTAAGGAACAGTTTATATTCTATATAACCTCATTCCAGGGCCAGCTATATTTGCCTTTGATTACTGGAGAGTGGGAAAAATAAATTTTTTCTTGATAAGATCAGTTTGGTAGGCAAAATATAGGAAAACATGGGGTTCATGGGGGGAGGAAATATTAACAAAAGGCCTTGGGGATGAAAATTTGGAGGGGCAATGATCCTATTGTGGCATCACGCTTCCGAACTATGAGCCTAGTTAAAACCTTGCCAGCATGAGGCCAGAAGTACTGAGGGTCAGCTCCCTTTGGCTGTATTTAAAAATCATTCTGAAGAGTCTGTTCCATTATTTTTATAAAATAACATCTTTCAAAAGACTCAAACTGTTAATGGTGCTTTCTGGGAAATTTTTTTTTTTTGGCAGAGGAGTATGGGTGCAAAGGAAGGGACAAGCAGGCGTGTATATAACTCTGTATTACTAATTACATAGAGCAACAATTAGCTTTTTAAACAAGAATGCTTTTCTATTCTGACTTTTTTCCCCTTGGGGGTGAAACCTTGGAAAATAACAATTGATGACAACTCTTTCTATTGTATTTTAAAAAATTGATGGCATTCTAACTTAAAAAAAATCTTTATGGTGGGCAAGTGGCAGGAAAATTTTAAACCTAAAAGCTATTGGCGAGGTTATTGAAGCTTCAGATTATTTAAGTTTGTTGCAGCTTCAAATAAAATGTTTGATTCATAGATCTTTGCCTGGGGCTGTGAATTTATGCTCTGGAGAGGAGGGGACTTAAAAATTAGGAAGTCTCTGGTCTTCCCATCTATGTTAAATCCATATAGTCAGATGAGTCACAATGAGCTGTGGGGAGAAGGGGGAAGCTCTCTGCTTTTACAAAGCACAAGTCCACCAGAACTCTCTGAGCCTCTTCTTGGGGTTTTGCACACAGTGGCTAACAGTCAGGGAGCAGCGCTAAGCTGCCAGACTGAGCAATTCAGGGCAGAGCCTTCAGCTTCTTTGCTTTTGACCCAAATTGTAACTACTGAGGAGGAGAGGCAAGGCGGCTGCCCAGAACTCAGGCTTGGGGGTGAGGATGGGGAAAGCAAATAGGGCCAACTGTTTTCTAAACCTGACCTCAACTGAATGCTACTTCCTAGATGTCCAGGAAATGTCCTTGAGTAGTAGACATCCCATAACGCAGATACAGCTTCCCCTGCATCCGGCAAGACTGTCAGTGTGCCTTGTGTCACCATTTTCTCCACTGATTGGCACCACTGTTCTTTAGGCCCAGTGCCTATAAAGTGTGTTTCTGCTCTTCTCAGCAGCTCCTTTCCCATTGTACACCCAAATATACCTCCTGCTCTTTCTTTCTGATTGCCTAGACCATGGAATTAAAAAGACAAACAAACCAACCCAAACCACTTAGCTTTGAAGCCGCCTGTTGCTTTCATTTTCAACACAGAGCTCACTAGAGAGTTGAGGTGTACGTGGCTCCACTACTTGTAGTACCATGTTTCAAGACTCTTAGACTCTTGTCAGCGTGTTTTTCAAATCTTCCCCCAATTAGACAGGTACACGGCATGTCTTGAAAACGTCAAAAAGTGAGTAGACAACATACTTTAAATACTCCTTCATTTGTTTTAATATAATTAGGTTTGGGAGGCAGCAGTCAATCAGAGTGTCTATGTGTAGCATTTTGGAAGCAGGAAGAAATTGGAAATAGAACCATTGTGACTCCATTCTAATCAGCTTGAATGCAAGCATAATAATTCCTCTACTGCAAAGAGCTCAGTGGGAACCAGTTGTTCTAAGACCCCTACAAACAGAGGATGTTGATAGCTGCTCCGTCTCCCTTAGGACATGAGTGAGACTAGGGACTAATTATGTGCACGTTCATTTCAGAGAGAGTGTATGGGTGCCCACTACTAGTCAAGCAGGCACTGGGCAAGGTGCTGGCATATAATGGTGAGCAAAACCAGATGTGAGGCCTGCTTTCTTGGAGCTTCTGATCTCACGGGTGAGATAGACATTAATTACATAATTACATAAATGAGTATATAATTATAAACTGAGATAAATATTCTGAAGGCTAGAAACACAGTTCTAAGGAAATGTACACTCTAGCAGGGAGTTAATGAAGGCCTCCTTGAAGAAATAGCGCTTAAACTGAGATTTGAAGGGTCCGTCGGCTCGAATGAGACAGAAAAAAATTGTATTCCAATAGAAAGAATACCAGGCTCAAGGTGCTGTGACGGACTAGAAACGAGGTCAGGGTGGCTGCAGTCCAGACTGCAAGGGAGAGGTGGGAGATGAAGCTGGAGAGTTTGATGGGGGTGTTTCTCAATGGAGGTGCCATTGGCTTTGGGGCAGGACAATTCTACATGGGGGTGGGAGGTGCTAGTTTGCATATGCAAGGTTGCAGGAAGTTTAGCCTCCCTGGTCCCTGCCTACTAAATGCCAAACTGTCCCCTTGGTATTTATGACAACCCCAAATTCCCTAAACTTCCAAACACCTCCTAGTTAAGAACTGCTGAATGAAGGGCCTTCTCGATCATTTAAGGATTTAGGGTTTTGTCCTACAAGCAAGGGGAAAACAATGGGAAACAGTTTAAGCAGAGGAAGAAACGAAAGTGATTCAATTTATATTCTGAAAAGATCATTCTGTAAATGCATATTACTAAGTGAAAGTAGCCAATCTGAAAAGGCTACCTCCGGTATAATTCCAGCTATATGGCATTCTCGAAAAGACAGAACTCTGGAGATAGTAAAAAGATCAGTGATTGCCAGAGGTTAGTGGGGAGTGTTTCAACAGAACACAAGATTTTTCGTATGATAATATAATGGTAGGTACACGTTATTATACATTTGTCTAAATCTATAGAATGTACGGCACTGAGAGTGAACCCTAATGTAAACTATGGACTTGGGTGGTTATAATGTGTCAATGTAGGGTCATCAATTGGGGGATGTTGGTTATAGGGGAGGCTGTACGTGAGTCAGGGGCGTATGGGAAATCTTCGTACCTTCCACTCAATTTTGACGTGAACCTAAAACTGCTTTAAAAAATAAAGTCTATTTTTTTTTAAAAAAAGCAAAGGAAGCCCAGAGGATCACTGTCATAATACTGAAGGTAGGACATGAAGATTTGATTCAGATATACACTTGGGATTTAAAAGGAGAAAGTCAGTCCCTTTAAAAACAGAAGATTATTCTGGCTGAAGTGCAAAAAATGGAGGGTTTTCCCAGAGACCCCCTCTGACAAGGTTGTTGTTAGAATGCGAAGGCTGCCTGGGGTGGGTGGTAGAGGGGATAATTGGGCAAGATCTCACCAGATATTAATAGTAAAGTTTGAATGCATTTGTAATAGCAACTATTTATTGAGCACTTAATACATGCCAGGTTTATGATTTACATACATTATTTTATTTCATTCTTTGTGATAACCCTGCAAAGTGTTATGAGATTCATATATTACAGATGAGAAAATGCAGCGTCAGAGTTTAGTGACTGACAGCATGCAGATTATGATGATCTACAACCAGAGGAGGGTAATGGAAGTGTACATAGCGGGAGGAAGAAGAACACGGCAGGTCACTGTGAGATACCTGAAATCCAGTCAGCAATATGGCTGAGTAGACTGGAACAAAAGCATGGTGACTTTTAGAACCACTCAGCTCTGTCTGTAATAATTACAACAAACAACATTAGTAGCTAGTATTGATTGAGAGCTTTAGGCCAGGCACTGTGCTTAGAGATTTGTTTCTATAATCTCATTTAGTTCTTACACCAGCCTTATGAGACAGGCACTGTTGGTATTCGCTCTTTACAGATGAGTATACTGAGGATCAGAGAGGTTAAGACATTTGCCCAGAGTCATACAGCCAGTAAGTATAGAATCAGGGCCCTAAGCCAGGTCTGTCTGACTCTAAAATGTGAGCTGTTAACCATTCTGCTACAGTTAGTCAATGGTAAAACCATCCCCAGTTCTGGAATGGGTGGAATTTGTGTGGGATGTATGGACGCTTAGACAGAGGCCAGATAACAGTAGGCCAGGCTGAGGAGTTTGAGTCTGATTCTAGAGACACTGGAGAGCCAGTAGAGATATTAAGGCATTATTATTGATATTAGCAAAAAATCTCTGGCAATAAATATTCTGTGTGAGATGCGTCTAGATGGGGAGAGACAGACAGGACTGGCTACTTAATTGGCAGGCCCGCTGCAAAATGAAAGCGTACAGGTTGCATGCTCATGAGGCCAGCCCTGGAGATGGGAAGATAGTCAAGAAGGTAGTGCATAGCAGAGGGGGCGGGGTACGGATAAAGTCAGGGACTGGGGTGGTGGTAGAGGGGATAGAAAGAAAAGAACGAGTGCAAGCCTCATTAGGAAGGAGAAGCAACACAATTTCATGAATGGTCCTCTCTCTTTCACCCCCCCATATTCAGTGACAACTCTGACATCAAGTCTGGATGACTGAATGGAAGGATCAGGATAGAGGAGCTGATTTGAGACAGAAATTGATAAACTTGCTTTGGAAACCTACGCAGTTCCACCTGCACGCTTGGTGTTTAGGTGAGTATGAATGTTCTTAATTCACGCTAGATGTTGTCCTGTAAGGGACTTGGTTTCTCGCTGAGTCATGAAGCTATGTTTTGCTTCCCTCCTGAGAGAGGTTTATTTAAAGTTTGTTCCTGGGAGCTAGAGGTGGGCAAAGTAAACTCTCCTCCAATCTGCTTTCTTGGGACTAGAAAGGGAGTTCCTACATGGATTAGAGTGAGAGGGTACACAGCAGAACTTCTCCCTCCTTCCACGCCTAAGAGTCTGTGTGGATCCTGAAGGTCATTCCAAGTACAAGAGGATGAGGCAGTGTAAGATTTGTGACCTTGACGCACAGCATCCCCTATGTTCTCAGCATTTACTTGGCCCTGTTCCCCTCACTCTGCCCCTTAGGACACAGAGGCATTCTAGGTGATCCTTGTCCCAAATGAAAGCCTTTGAATGGTTCCATAGCTGGTAGCCTTTCTCTCCAACCAAGTCACTCTGACCAAGGGACAGTCTGGATCCACAGAAATGAGAGAGGTCTCAGTCTCAGTGTAGCCTGGCAGGTTTACTTGTTGACTAGTGCTCGGGCAGCTCCACATTAAAGAACCAGAATGGAGGAGTCCACTCAACATGGCCTAATCATCTGGGTGGTAGGGAGACCTAAGGGGAGAGGAATTTCAACAAATAGCCACTGTATGTCCTCCTATTCATTCCCTGCCTGTCTCCTGTTCATGAAGTGTCTGGCAAATGGTACCCTACAAAGAAAGTAGGCCCTCCACTCCATCCAAGGTGAAACCCACCAAACACATGGTCATGTATGAGTTTATCCTGGTGAGGAGGGCCTGGGTTGGACATAAGTGAGGAGATGGGTGCCTTGGTGATGATGTGAGTGGCAGTGGCCCACCTCCTCCGTGATCCCCAACCTGCTAGGTCCTTGGCCTGCCAAGTAACTCACAATCCTTTATACCTACTTCCAAATGAGAGATAAAAGATTGATGGGGACATGCAAAAGTCACCTCCTTTTGCATGGACCCCACTGTATTTTAGGTACAGAGAAGATAGCTTTGGGGACAAACAGAAAGTCCCCCATTTGCCACTGAGTGGTTATGTGACCTTTAAGCAGTTACTTAACTTCTCGGAGTCTCAGTTTTCTTCATAATAATAAATACATAATAAAGTCACTATGAAGATTAAATGAGTTAATACATGTAAAACACCTATAATGGCGTCCGGTACAAATCAGATGTTTGATAAAGGGGAGATTCATCTTAATGTTAATGATAGAAGCTGAGTGGTTAGGGTGTGTGCTTAGTACAGCCACCACAAGCTGAGAGTCTGGGCTGTAAGCCTTCCCAGGGGACCTGCCTGTCACTGCCACAGTCAATGACCTTGGCTCATTCAGACCTTTAAAGGGCTTTCTTGTTCCTTCTGATCTGGATGCTTTGCTGTCACCTTGTTCTCTCAAGTGATGCCGCAAGGTGGGTGAGCTGAACACAGACTTCATTGACTGGTGTCAGAGCCACGATGGGGGCAACTTTGAGTCTGGACACCCACTCACCAGGGGCCTCGCTCGTTAATGGGGGAGCCTCTGCTCTGGCGGAAGAGGGCCTTGCTGCTGCCCATCAGCTTTGACTTGGGGTTAAAGAAGTCAGATTGGGGGCCAAACCAGGGAGGAGGTAACGACTATCTTCAATGTAGGCTTGTTTGTTCTTGTGGGGCCTTGCCGCCCCCAGGTAGCCAGTATTTTCACATGAAATCCCTGGCTACTTAGGGGTCCTCCTCATGGTCATTCTCAGGCCTGTCTCTCCTGGGCAACTCTGGCAGCCATAGACATTTCCTAAACTCCCTCCCTCACCTTCACAACTTGCCTGTTTAGGGAGCCAAACTCTCGGGACTCTGCTTTGACTATGATAACGTGCTTTGGGCCTGGGTGTTCATGACCAATGGTGACTATATAACCCCTGCCAAGTTTTATTCACAACTCAGGAAGGGCTTTGGATACCTCAGAAGAGGGATCAGAGTATGAACTCTGACTCAGCAGGGCAAGCAGGAGATATTTTAGAGCAGATGTCTTTAGTGCCCCCCAACGCAAGCCTTACTGCAAGTGGCTGTACCTTTAAGTAAGACCTCTGACCTTCCCTCTGCCCCAGTTCACCCCTTAGAAAGGTCTTACTTCCAGAGGCATGATATTCTAGTAGTTCAGGGAGTAGGCTGTGGAGCCAGACTGCCTGGTTGAATCTCAGCTCTCCCACTTACCAGCTCTGTGACCTTGGGTGGGTTACATCATCTTTCTGTGCCTCAGGTTCCTCATCTGTAAAATGGGTTTAATAACTCTACAGATTGCACAGGGTTGTTATGAGAATAATGGATGCGTTACTATGTGCATAGCGCCTAGAACAGCGCCTGCCACATGGTGAGTGTTACATAAATGTTTGTGAAATAAACGTGGAACCAGAGAAGCCTGGCAGCCAAACTTCCTACCTGGGAGAGGGCCAGCCAGCCACCCACTTCCCTCAGGGGAGAGCATGAAGAGTGTCCAGGCTGGAAACAGAGTGGCCTTAGTCCTCTACAGCAGGGATGTGCCACTGTCCCCAATTTGACGAGGGTAAAAGACAGGCTCCGTCTAAGGAGGCAGTGGGGGGAAAACGATGAGTCTGATTCTAACATCAGCTGAGATGAGGCTGCCTTTGGGAAACCTCCACCTGGGAAGGTGCCTCCAATTTCTCCTTTGATTCAGCGGCCGTTAATCCCCTTGGCTTCCGGGACCAAGGGACCTAAACTACCGGTGTCTGAACAAGTCAGAATGTATCTAATCTGGTGGGTGTAAAACCCAGCAGCCACTCAAGGAAGGTGGAAGTGGTAGGGCCCTGTGGGATATGCATATATTTTTATAATGAAAGGGTTGCAGGTGTCATGATGACAGAGATCAGCTCTATGAAACAGCCCGTTGCCGTCGGTCGGAGGCTCGTGGAATCTCAAGGAGCATTCTGTTCCGCACGTCGGCCTCCCTTTGGCTGTGCTGAGCTCCTTCAGCATGCCAGGCTCCTCCAGGGAGGGTTGAGTGTGCCACTGGCCTCCTATCCATGAGCTGGCTGGAAGGAAGGGAGCAGGGCCAGGTGGGTGGTATTTTGAAAAAAAAAGGAAGGTAGTATTTTGAAAAAGCAACTCAGAAAGTATGGGGATCTCAGTAGGTCACTCAGCCAGGAAAAGCTCATTTTACATTATATTCAATTTAGCACTTGCTTAAACATTGGGGGATTGCTATTGTTTTCCTGTGCAAATCAATCATTTCTCCACAGTATCAGACCTTCCATGAAATGAGGCACAGGCTCGTATATTAGGTTGAATCATATAACTTTGGTGGGTTTATTGGTTAAATGGTCAAATGTTGCAATTTTGTATGATTCCGCCTGCCATTTCTGGGCTATGCCTCACAGTACCTGGTACAGAGCTCTGTATGTAGCAGGTACTTGTCAAACCCGTTATTTTGTTTGATTAAGTTGCAGGCTGCCAGGATCTCACAACTCCCTTGAATTTCACATGCAAAGGTAAATCAGGATAATAATATCCCCTCTCATTGACTGAGCACTTAAGATTGTGTTGTGTTCGAAACTGAGTGCTTTACATAGTCCATTGTCCTATTTTTTAAAAACTTTTTATTTTATATTGCATTGTCGTATTTAGTGAGGAGAACAACTTTATGAAGCCGGTGTTATGGTCTCCCTTTCACACATGAGTCTGTGGCTCAGAGATGTTAAGTGGCCTAAGTCCACACAGCTACTGTGGAGCAGGGATTCGCATCCCCGGCCAGCTTCTTCCCACTGCCCTAGCTCTTTTCACTATTTTCCTTCCTTCCTATGATGTTTTCCTTGACCCTTTGTTATATTTTTCACCTTCTAATGTTTAAGGGCCATTGAGGGGTTCACCCAGCCCTGCAAGCCTAATGAGCTCAGCGGCTTCCCCAGTCATTTGCGCATGTCTCCCAGCTACTCCAAGCAGCTTCCTGCCACAATGAGAGACGCTGTGTACTACTCAGACAATGGAAAGCGATAAGTGGGTTGGGATAATGTTTAATCAGGTGGTTGCTTGCCCCATATTAATGAGTAAACCACCTCCTATAGTAGCAGTGGTAGTGTTAGTAGAAGTAGTCATTTACTGGGTACTGGAAATTGATCAGCATATAGAGGCTACAGAAGAGTTTGTGTTTGTATGGCTGTATCTTTACAGAAACTGTCTGGGTCACTAAACTCTCTCAATATCGAAGTGCAGATCTTTAAACAAAATATTTTAGATGTCAACAGAGCCCTTGGAGAGCTTGTAATCAGAATCCCTCTCCTCCATTTCATAGCTGAGAAATCCGAGGCTAAAGTGGGAAGTGCTTTGCTCCAGGTCAAGAGGCTAGTTTAAAGGCAGAGCCAGGACCCAAACTCAGATATGTCTGACTTCACAGTACCCTGCCTCCTCCAGCACTATTACCCTTGGTTCACAGGTACCCAGATAAATATTTATCGAGCACCTGACGTGTGCCAGATTTTGAGTCAGAGACGTTAGTTGGTTTCCGTGGGGTCACACTGCAAGCACACGTCAGGGTTTAGAGGCCCAATCTCCAGTGTATCCTCCCAGCCACAATGCCAGCTCTCATCGCAGCCCTGCACCTCAGCATTTTCCAGCGCAGTTCTGAGAAGGGGGTGATTGAGGGCTAGACAGGCAAGCTCCTTGGTGAATACTTATTGATGTGAAAAAAAGGAAAAGTCGACTCTTCCTTTGAGGATCAGTTGAACGAACTCACTAGAGCTGTGCTTCTCACACTTGAGCCTGCAACAGGGTTACCTGGAGAGCTTCTTACAACACAGATTGCAGGGCCCCGCCCCTAGAGTTTCTCATTTACTAAGACTAGAATTACATTTCTAATAAGTTTTAGGGGCCACAGATCGAGAACCACTGTTCTAGTCTATAAAATGGGTATGATAACGCTTGACTTGGTTCCTCTCTAAGGGTCATCTCAAAGTTTTAGTTGAGAATGGTTTTGGACATCAGACCTCAGTTTTCTCCATCATTTTGAACGTGCAGGAACAACTTCCACATCATATCTGCCCTTATCCTTTTTCAGAGCATTGTGGAAGAAGTTGGGAAGAAACATGAGGTCATTTAGTCTAGCCTTCTGCATCTAAGCTGGAATGTGCCTAACCTAGTCCAAATACATGCCTGGAGCCTCCTACTTCTTTTGTTCATTTATTCCTTGAATGACTATGACCAGCACCTCTCTGTCTGGTCCTGTGAACTAATCATCTCTTTATCTTAATTCTTCCCCTTGGATGTTTGCCGGTGGTTGTTCCCAGGGGATTTACCTGCTCTGGGCTGTATGGGCCTAATGCCTATTGTAGTGCTTGACGCATAACAGCACTCAGTGTGCATTAGCTTCCTTGCCTACAAACTGGTAACACGTCCCCATTACACAGGAGCCATCCTGGCTCCAAACCAGGGCATTGACCAGGAGATAACTGAAAAGGGAAAGTCCTCCAGGTGACAGTCTACCATATATTTCTGTAAATGGTGGTTCTCAGCCCTGGTTGTCTGGATAACTTTTAAAACATTATGTTGCCTGGGCCCTACATCAGACCATCTGAGTTCAAACCTCTGCAGCCAGGGTCCAGCCTTCAGTAAATTTAGAGCTCTCCAGATGATTCTAATGTGCATCTAAGGCTGAGAACCTCTGTTAAAACCAAAGCCACTTTTCCCTTCACTCTGCCTTCTTGCCTTTTTAAGCAGAGTTTCAGAAGGGATTCAGTAAAGGAGTGGTTCTGAAACATTAGTGAGTGGGCATCAGAGTTACTGAGTCCCACAGACTTCTGACCTCACTCCCAGAGATTCTGATTGTGTAGCACTGGGGTGCCCCCTGGGAATCTGGATTTCTAAGATCCCCCGTGGTGTGGGTGCTGCAGACCATTGGTGTTCAGGGAAGTGACACAATTCTCTTCATCTAGTACCCCTTACCAGACAGTTGTGATGTGTGATTTTTTCTTTACCCTCAATCTCCATGATAATTTTCCAGCACTGTAAGCGTGTGCACACCCACACAGCTGTGTTGGGGAGCGCGACACCAAAGTTACCAAGTGTCCACTTGCAAAGACAAGTGAAAGACAAACGAGCACATGTACTCTTGGGTAATGCGAGGCAGCTAGCAGCTGAGGAAAGAGTTAAATCATTAGGTTGTTTATCTTGATTCAGTTGCCTCCATCTCCACCTGCCATGGTTAGAACTGTCTTCTACCATTTAAAGAGAAACAGGTTCATTGTTAAAGCATGAGGGTAAATTAGAGATCACAGGCAGCAAGAAAGCAGAACAAAACAAATCATAAGCCATTCCTAATCCAGGGCAGCAGACCAGAAAGAAGAATGTTTTGGGTTGTTTTGAATATCTCAGTCAGCTTTAGCTAACACTGCCCAGTGCTTACAAGCTTAATTATTTGCCACAAAGATGGGGGAGGGGTGGATAGCTAGATAGGGATGATGAGGTTGGGAGGGAATTGGTTAGTCACTCTGTTGGCTCAGAATGACTGGCAACACAGCTCCCGCATTTGCCATCCATTCCCTCTTCTCTCCTGGATCAAAGACAAGAACAGAGGCGACAAATTAGTCCAACAGCCTCGAGACACCAATTAGATTATACCTTGCAGGGAAGCACCTCTGGGAGGTTGGAGTGTGTGTGTGTGCACGCATGTGTCTCCCCCAACAATAACAACTTTATTAGATATTCAGTCTTTCTTACTAAATATTCTCTTGCACAGCCCAGAGTAGGGATGAGTGGGCATAACTGCTGGCCTAGCTAGGGGTACTCAGAATTCAGGGTTGGAGGCTCAATCCTGATACCTTTTCTCTTCCTGGCTCCACATCCTCTCAGGTCCCTTCCCTCAGAATGACCACCAGCTCACCATTTTGAGAGCTTGGTCCAACCTAACCATGGATTTCTCAGGGCTAAGCTTTTGCTGTGTGTGCATGTGCGTGTGTGTCTGTGTGTGTGTGGAGAGGGAGGTGAAGATGTACCACAGCTTGTCGACCCTCTAAATTCAGACTCCTTGGATTTAAATCCCAACTGTACATTCTATTAGCTGTATTACCTTGAACAAATCACTTCACCACTCTAAGCCTCAGTTCTTACCTTTAAACAAGGGATAACAAAAAGAGCCTAATATAGAGAGTTGTTGTGAGAGTTAAGAAGTAATCCATGTAAAGCACTTAGCTTGGCACATTATAAGGACTTAATACATGTCACCTGTTGTTATCATTATCATTACTTTTATGGAAGAAAAGAGAGACTTCCGGGGCAAGCAGAGAAGCCCACAGCGGTTGGCAACATGACCTAAATGTCTGGGGCACTGTAAAACCAGTATTTTGGCGCCCCAGGATAGACTTTTCCTTGGGTGATTGCTATTAACACTATGGCCAAATGAAGCTGACTATTTAACAGGGTCTGACGTGTAAGATACTCTTGGGAAAAGGGGTTTAGAGAGTAACAATTCCAAGCAGAGAAAGGACTGGGCAGGATTTGCTTATGAGTGACCCTAAGTAGGGAGAGGCAGAGCTGACAGAGTGGATCAGTAGACAGTGAGCCTAATTCCATGGGCCTTTCTTCTTCTTTCCCTGTCCACACTCCAGCAGTGTCTGAAATACCTGCAGTTCTCTGGGAATGGTCCACTTTCCTCTCTCTGGCCTTTGAGCAAACTCATTCTTCTCACACTGCCTGTTCTTTGCTTATGCTAGCCCCTCATCCTGGAACACCCTTGTACCCACCATTCACCCGGTTAACATGATTGTCTCCCTTGTTTTCTCCCTTTCCCAATCTAAGTTCAATGCCTTGCCTTCACGTTTCCACAGCCTAACAAGTTATCACTGTGCATCATAGTATCAAGTAGATGTGCTGTCCAGTCCAGTAGCCATGAGCCACATGTGCTTACTGAGCACTTGAAATGTGGCTAGTCTGGAATGAGATATGTTGTAAGTGTAAAATACAAACATTAATAATTCTGTATATTGATTACATGTGGAAATCATATTTTGGATACCTTGGGTCAAATAAAATATATTAAAATTAATTTCATCTGTTTTTTATCTGCTTTTCTAAAGGTGGATACTAGAAAATTTAAGATGACAAATGTGGCTCACATAATACTTCTGTTGGACCACCCTGCACTGGACTGTCAGGTCCATGAGGGCAGATGCCTTGTCTGTCTTGCTTATCATGGAATCCCCATTGCCTGCCACAGAGTAGTGCTCCCTAGATATTTCTAAATAACCAGATGAAGGAATTGATCTTGTATCTGGATTTGCATTGAACCCCGGAACTTTAGCTAGATGCGTGGAATCATCTTGGATTTATTTTTCCATTCCTCCGGATGACCAGGTATTTAATTCACATTACTGGATTTCATGTCTTTAATTTCACTGATGACAGGAAGTTGTAGCTGTGGCTAAGTGATGTAATGTTGCTCCACTTACAGATTTATTATCTGTAAATCCTGCTCGCGTCTGTTCAGAGAAAGTGATGTGAAGAAGAGGAAATAATTCACAAGCTAAGGGAAATTTAAAGCAAAAAAATTAATGGAGAGGTCAACAGGAGCCAAGACTATGTGGCTAAAAGAACTTGTATTAGTGTTGTACTGCTGTATTAAAACTTACTACGAACTTAATGGCTTAAAACAACATAAGCTTATTAGGCAACAGTTTTTGTGGGCCAAAAGCCTGGGCACAGCATGGTTGGATCCTCTGCTCAGGGTCTCACTGCACTGAAATCAAGGTATCCAGTCAGGGCTGCCATTTCTCATCTGGGCTAAGGGCCTCTTGTAATTCCATTCAGGTTGTTGGAAGAATTTGGTTTTCTTCTGGGTGTTGCTGGTTGGGGGCTGCTCTCAGTTCCTAGAGGCTGCCCACAGTTCTTTGCCATGTAGCCCCCAAAGGCAGTTCACAAGATGAATGTTCGCTTTCTTCCAAGCCAGCTGGAGCATATCTCTCTTCTTTCTCATCAGCCAGAGAAAAGGCTGCTTTTAAAGGGCTCATGCAATTAAGTCAGCACTACCCAGATAATCATCCTATCTTAAGGTCAGCTGATTTGGGACCTTAATTACATCTGCAATACCTTCACAGCAGTACCTACTGATAGATTAGTGTTTTATTGAATAATTGGGGGAAGGTGTATATGCACCAGTGGGGAATCTTGGGAGCCCATCTTAGAATTCTGCCTACCACAAGACCTCAGACAAGATCCTCCGCTGCTTCAGTGAGAATAAAATTGTGAGCAGAAACTTTGAGTTTACAGAAGAAGCCAATGCCTTTAGAGCTGGAGAAGGCCTATTTAGGAAGTGGCCACAGGACCTGTGGAAGGGACTCTGAAATCAGGAAATGTCGGCACTGGAAGGCGTGTTGAAGATAATATAAAATAACCCTCCTGTTTTACAGTTGAGGATACAGAGGCCCAGAGAGTGGAAGCCTTTTGGGAGCGGTCACTGCAGCTACCTCATGTCCCCTCCGTAAAATCTGTTGACTGTCGGAAGGGCTGGCAGATGGAACATTTGAAATCCGGTAAGATTAAAACCTCTCCTCCAAACTAACTTTCTCCCTTTTCCCGTGATTACCTGTATTCTGAAACAACTGACAGCCTAAAAACACTTGTATTTTTTGGGTTTTAGATAAATAAGTTTACTTTGTATTTAACAGTGCAGTCCTCCTCTCATTCATATCTAACACTGAATGTACTGGTTGTTAATGTTATGAATTGTGCTAAATTTCCTGATTTTCAGATGTATATTTTTCTTTAAACCAATTGTTTAAGAGATGAGGAATTTGGGCAAAGAAGTGACTATTTCTCATTCAGGACAAAGTACAGTGATGGAATTGTTTGAGAGCAGACTTTTAAGGGGAGGGATGTAGAGGCTCTGGGCCATTGAGGGCAAACAGTCTTGACAGCTTCGGATGGAAATAACCTTTGAGCCTCAAAGTCCTCTGTTCAGCTCCTTCCCCTGCCCCCAGCCAAAGGATCTGATAAGGAACACAGAAGGGAATGTAAAACCCCTGGGATCTCAAAGGAACATTACCTGAGTGACATTCTTAGGCCCAAATTTTAAAAATTCACACATACCATTTGTTCCTCCAGTGCTGACAGTACACTATCAATGTGATGAGATGAGCAAGTATTACTTTCGCAGAGGCAGAAAAAAATAAAAATGGAGTCTCTTGGGACTTTGTCAAGGACTGAATTTAAAGGTACAGCTGCCTCCTTTATTTCTTACCTTTGGATTTGGGCTGGAGCCCGATTCAGATCCCTGTCAAATCAGCTTAGGTTATTTATTGAAAATGTTTCCTTCTCATTGTTCATGTTTCCAGGGGTTCAGGCACTGAGGATAATTTTTCTACTGCAAAATAATCAGTAACCTGACTGCAGCTGACTTTTCCCACTCGTAACAGCAGTCAATTCTCAACTCTCCAGGGGATGTTTATCTAGTTGCCTGATGCTTTGGGCTACTTGCTTGATGACTTCCATTGGCTTCAGGTCTTCGCAGTCTTTATCCTCCCTATTACCATCTCCACCACAGGGTCACAAGAGGATAGAAGGAACTGGCAGAAAATCAGTTTACTTTCTTTTTGTTTGAAGCTTTAAGGAAAGGACTAGTAGGAGCTGGGCTAGAAACAAAGTATTGATTCTAATGGTCTGTGGGGAATTGTGTCACGTCTCGCTTTCTCTTGTTCTCCTGTCTGTCCCATCCTTACATATAAATGAGAACTGACTTAGTGAATTCAAGAAACCCTTTGCATCTGCAATATTAAAGGGTGTCCGCTGTGCCAACCCACACAGTAAAGGTGATAGGCAGGTAAAAAACAATAAGAAGAAAACAAACAAAAAACAATACCGAAAAACCTCCAGGTGATCAGTATAGGTGCTTCTATCTAATTAACTCCTTATAGGCAAGTCAAAACTGAAGGTTCTCCACCAACCAATGGTAAAGTAGAATATTCATAAATTTCACCACTCATACAGATATGAATGAATTTTTGCATTCATCTTTTTTTGCATTAATGTTTTTGCATTCATCTCTACTGTGAAACTGCCCAGACCTCAGGGTTCCCAATTCCAAACTGAGTAGGGATAGAAGTGCAGACTCTCAGTCATATGCTATTGAATGAATCTTTCACTACCACCACTATCCTCCTGTCCCCTCTTGGTGCCTCCATGCAGATGTGGAATCTAAAGGGAATATGAGCTACTGAACAGTCAAGATGATTGAATATACCTGCTCCAAGGACCAAGGCTACTGCATATGCTGTGCTTGTGACCATGTTTCATGCACATAGGATGATTAATAAAGAAAAAGAGTCCCCCATAAGGACACTAGGGGACAAGGGCCATGGAGTCAAAAGAATGATTTTCATATTTTAAAGAACTACTTACTAACTTATTGACCTTGCGTAAGTCATTGACACATCTTGCTGGGAAAACTGAAGTCTACGAAGGTTAGGAATACCTATTCTGCATCTCCCATAGGGTTGTTGTGAGGAATAAGTGAAATAATTATGTAAGCATGCCGGGAACTTAATGACTATTCAATAAATATTTGTAGATTCTGAATGATGGACCTCAGGGGTCTGGCTTCACGAGGCCCAGGAGCTTGATGAATAGAGCTTAGGTGTACATTTTGGAGTAGATAGAAGTCCAAGGAATTAGTGAGGGAAGATACTGTATTTATACTGTAAGAATTGGATGTTCTAAGCCACACTCAGATTTCCATTTATCCCAATCCTCGGTCATATTTGATGGAGAATAGAAATAATTTTCTAGGACTCAGATGCTCCATTAAACCATTAAAGTGCAGGCAGAGAAGAAGGAACTTCTGGTTACAGTGAAAAGCTGATTCTTCACGTGTGTATGAGGAAAGATCGAAAGTCCTACTTACCAGGCTCTCCAAAAGCACGTTAGGAATCTCACAGAAAACGAGCTTTATGAGAAAGGGGATTTTTGTGTGGTTTTCTCACTGCTGTATATCTAGTACATAGAAAAGTACCTGGCACGTAGTAGGAACTCAATACATGTGTTGAATGAATGAATAAGTACTCTCATTCATCATTCAAGATAGGACATTGTAACCAATACCTATATATTACTTTGTATTGTAATTGTCATGGAGTGGGACTGTGGAATCTAGAAAAGGCATGGGGATGAGAGAAAGAGAAGTTTATGGTAGTCCCAAAATTATAACCACAAAAAGAAATTAGGTTGGTAAGGCTTTCCAACTTGGCTCAAGTTTTCAGGAAAAGAGAAAAAAGTGTTAATTGCCGTGGGATTTACTGGAAGTAATATTTCACTGGAGCAACATTAACGATGAAATTTACCAACAGCAAGACTAGCATTTTCTACCATTTGTGTAGTCTGATTTCAACACAGTGAAGCCCTCCATGAAACCCATCCTTGGGGGCTGAGGAAGATTTGTTACAAACAGGACTTAGATACTTAAAAATTCTTTACTATCTTCTTTCTTCTTGGCCTTGTCTTTGCAGTTCTCCTACCTGTCCCTGAAATCTGTTCCCAACCTCCAGCCTCTGGTGGGTTTCTCACAGTCCTTGGCAGGCGCTTCTGACAAGGATCCTGATTCTGTGACATATGGCCATATTGGTACTAGAACGGCCAGATCCTGGTGAGCAGGTCCTAGGCTCCTGTGAAAAAGTCTAAAAGGTTTCCTGTCAGAGACAGAAGTTGTCTGGTTTCTTCTTGTCTCTGGATCCTTGTGTCAGCCTCTCCTATTCTGACCCCTTCCTTGGACTTGCCTTGCCATCTAGCTTCTGGACTCTGCTGTTGATTACTTTCCTGGCTCCGATCTGTTATTTTATTCTGACCTTCAGTTTCCGTAAACTCCCTGGAAGTGGACTATTTTCTTGACGTGTCCCTATATTTTGGTTCTACAATCTACCTTAATCTACAGCTATAGTTCCATGTTTTTCTGTAGATCATGGCTCCTTTGCCTGATAACCCTTGATACCCCAAACCCTGCCTAAGCTCCAACAGAGGGGAAAACGCAAGGTAGGACCAGTCCGAATAAAAGATAATTTGCAAAGGGAGTGAGGGCAGTTTCAACTAGTGATTTGACATCTTCCCCCTATTTAAAGACCTAGGGACATGGTTTCCTCAGTCTCTAGAAATCTCTTCCATAGGAATTCTGGTCTCGGAAACTTCATTCAATCTAGAAGTTTTTTTAAAAAAATGAACCCTACTTTATTGGAGATGCTGGTCCATCTCTGAGCAGAAAGGAACTGATGAATCCCCAAGACCTATTTCCCCAGATGAGGTAAGAGTTTCCCCCATCCCTGCTGTGATGGTTAATTTTGTGTCAACTTGACTGGACCACGGGTGCCCAGGTATTTGGTCAAATATTATTCTGAGTGTATCCGTAAGGGTATTTTTGAATGAGATTAACATTTGAATCGGTAGACTGAGTAAAGCAGATTGTCTTCCCTAATGTGAGTGGCCCTCATCCAATCCGTCGAAGGCCTGAACAGAATAAAAAGGCTGACCCTCCCCTGAGGAGGAGAGAACCCCTCCTGCCCAACTACTTGAGCAGGACGTAGGCCTTTACCTGCCTTTAGACTTAAACTGAAACGTTGGCTCTTCTTGTGTCTCAAGACTGCCCAGCTTTTGGACCAGAACTTAAACATTGGCTCTTCTGGTTCTCAGGCCTTTGGACTTGGATTGGAACTATACCATTGGCTTTCCTAGGTTTCCACCTTGCTGACCCATCCTGCAGATGTTGGAACTTCTCAGGCTCTATAATTATGTGACCCAATTTCTCATAACCTCCCTCTCTCTCCCGTCTCTCTCCCGTCTCTCTCCCGTCTCTCTCCCGTCTCTCTCCCGTCTCTCTCCCGTCTCTCTCCCGTCTCTCTCCCGTCTCTCTCCCGTCTCTCTCCCGTCTCTCTCCCGTCT